>NW_022589771.1:2010191-2091591 GCF_004348235.1 Phoca vitulina | reverse complement strand
TTTGACTTATTTCGCTCAGCATAATACCCTCCAGTTCCATCCACGTCGTTGCAAATGGCAAGATCTTATTCCTTTTGATGGCTGCATAATATTCCATTGTATATATATACCACATCTTCTTTAGCCATTCATCTGTTGATGGACATCTTGGCTCTTTCCACAGTTTGGCTATTGTGGACATTGCTGCTATAAACATCGGGGTGCACGTAGCCTTTCGGGTCCCTACTTTTGTATCTTTGGGGTAAATACCCAGTAGTGCAATTGCTGGATCATATGGTAGCTCTATTTTCAACTTTTTGAGGAACCTCCATACTGTTTTCCAGAGTGGCTGCACCAGCTTGCATTCCCACCAACAGTGTAGGAGGGTTCCCCTTTCTCCGCATCCCCGCCAACATCTGTCATTTCCTGACTTGTTAATTTTAGCCATTCTGACTGGTGTGAGGTGGTATCTCATTGAGGTTTTGATTTGGATTTCCCTGATGCCGAGCGATATTGAACACTTTTTCATGTGTCTGTTGGCCATTTGGATGTCTTCTTTGGAAATATGTCTGTTCTGTTCTCACAAAGTATCTTGAGATGAGCTATCCATCTCACTGGATACTGATGACAAAGTAGCATAGAATTGGGTGAACCCATCCCCCCAACAATTGCAGCATCAGCACCACCGAGAAGCTCATTTGAAATGCCAATTCTTAAGTTTCCCACTTCAGCTACTGAATCAGAAGCCCTGCAGGTGCTGCCCAAAACCTGTCTTAAAAAGAACCCAACTTCCCAAAGAATTATGTGGCCAGAGTTTGTCAGTGATGGCTTGGTGGGTTGGCGATATCTTTCTTTTGGAAACCAACGACTACTCCTTTAAAGACAAATCCCACATTTTGCATTGCATGTGAGTGTCTGATGATCCAATTTGCCTCTGTGGTCAAATATTTAGCCTTCTCCCTATGTTTCCATTCTATTATTATTGTTTCAAATTCCATAAGTACTAAAAAAATCCTTTTCCGTCTCTAAATGTGGTTTGCATAGTTATACCCTTTCTTCCTCAATGCAGATTCTTTTTAAAATTTTTTTTTTTTTTCATTCTGTAGAACATCAACCTTTCTGTACTCGGCAAAAACAAGTTTAAACAGACACAGGGTTCAACAGGAGACTCATTTTCCATTTTCCATGGCAAAGAATCTGAGCACTGGAATAAGGCAGAGGTATCATTTGCAGAATATTTTTGTAAAGACAGTTTAATTTCAAGCCCTTTATTTGTGAAAGAGCTGGCTAACCTAAATAAAACATTATACATCTGTCTGTTGTTACAAGTGACCAACTTCAGCTGAACGTTATTACTTAATAACAGCTAACTTTCCTATAGAGTAAGAATGTGCGGCAGCTGAACAGCAAATGGAAATTTCCTTTGGTTTACCACCCTTGATCTCTCCGTGCTCCAACATGTGAAGAACTTGGGTAATAAGCATACTCTCCCCTCTAATCACAGCATGGCTTGGACATGCATTGTTGTGGAATGACTGGTAAAACAGGAAAATTTATGTCTGAGGGGGGGAAAAAAAACCCAAGGCGAATTGTATTGCATTAGCCTCCCTAACAACACTGCCCCTGATTTTCTCTTTAGGGAAGAGATTTCTTTAACTAGCTCATGGACTCTGGCTTACTATTCTTGTCTGGATTAGTTCAAATGTAACACAGAGAAGGTGGCTTAACACTGTCCCCTTCAGATTTCAGATAAGGAGAAGAAAAGGCAGAGCATTTGGGTTTGTCTGACCGTAACCTGGAATAAATCGGAACGGAAGGCATCTGTTTTTGCAGACAGTGCTTGTAGAGAAACAAATATTTTATTTGGTGTATTCTGTTTAATAAAACTCAAACTGAATATAGTTGGAGCATTAAAAGAAGAAGAGAAAAATGGGAAGCAAGCCAGGACATTCGTTTTCTCTAACCTTTATCTCCCTGCTTGAAAAGTTGCTTGAGACTAGAGCACTGTGTTGTTCCAGTGTATCATTATATAATTTGCAAAATTTCAAGTTGATTTTCCCATAATTTGCAAAATTTCAAGTTGATTTTCCCGTTAATAAATCTCTCACTCACCAAGACATTGACTCTACCACCTTTAACCCCTCACATCTTGCTTTGCCTCACATTTATAATATTTTTACTCTAATAAAGGCATAGAAATATAGAAAGAGTATCACGTTATAAATATACATACCGATTGCAGGCTGGCTTCTTTTTCCGGCTGCAAGCTGACTACTTTTTCTTCTGCTTAGAATTAATTTGGAATTGTTGGTCTCTGTCGATTGATGATTAATGGCCTTTGGTGTGATTCACCTGGACACAAGAGTGGAATTCTTGTCCTTGGTGATTTCCACACTCATTATTATCATGATTGGAACCTTGTCTCAGACAAAGGAAATTAGGACTTTTGCTTAATTTGGATTATTTAACAATGGGACAAGTGTCAAAAGGTTTTGAAATTCAGTTTCACTCTCGGTCTAAACTTTGACCACATTCTCTGATAGAGAAAGTGGATATCACGGTATCTCAAGGGGACACAGTTTATACCCAAATTCTTGGATCTTTGGTCAGTTTACTTGAAGAACTGGTCATATTTCTGATTTGTCTGCTGGTCCCAAAGTTGAAAACATAGATGCTTATGATCACTGAGTGATAATAAGAAAATCTCAAACTTCAAAATCCCTTCCCATTCAATCAAAGTCTGAGACCTTTGGCGGTTAACGAGTCTCCATCAGTAAACAGTGTAAGGAGACACTTTCTAGCCATCTATAGTTAATTAGCTGGAGGACTACCAGCCCAATTTCGGTGTTTTTAGGGTTGCTAGGTAAAATACGAGATGTCCAGTCAAAACTGAATTTCAAGTGGACAATAATTTTCCAGTATAACTATGTCCCATGCAATATTTGATATATACTTATGCTAAAAATTATTCGTTTTTATCTAAAATCCATATATATGTACTATATAGATATGGTATAAAGGAGACCTATATATTTTTTAAAGATTTCATTTATTTATTTGTCAGAGAGAGAGAGCACAAGCAGGGGGAGCGGCAGACAGAGGGAGAAGCAGGCTCCCCGCTGAGCGAGGAGTCCAATGCAGGACTCGATTCCAGGACCCTGGGATTATGACCCGAGCCAAAGGCAGATGCTTAACCGACTGAGCCACCCAGGAGTCCCAAGGAGAACTATATTTTTATTTGCTAAATCTGGCATCCTTAGGGAAGAGCAAATGTATGCTCAAGAGTAGCTCAGAAGGTCAAAAAATTTAAAGACAGGGTTTCATGTATAGATATCATTCTTAGGAGAACAACCATCCAGACTTTCCCAGTACTAGGAACCCTAAAGACAAATGTAATCATTGTGGGATGAGAGTGTGGCCATTTCATGCATGGCTCACCAGAGCGGTCAGAAAGTCTAGCTAGCTAGTCTCATTTTTAATCTTTCAGCTGGGGGGGGTGGTCCTTGACCATTTTTGTGTTGTGGTCCTTTGGGTTGGACTGCCTTCTCAGAATGGGTTTAAATAGATAAAAATAAGCTAAAGAGGATTACAAAAGACACCAGTAATATTCAAATGCACTCATTAAAGCCTTAAAAAAAAAACCCAAACTGGGCTTCTCTTTTAAGCATTAATTAATAAGTGCTGGTATTTTGAAGGTGTGCTGAGCCGAAACCTTATTTCAAGGTGTCTGAAACAAATGCATTGTGAAGTGGAAAAACATGACTCCTGCTCTGTCCAAGTCATAGTTGCGGCTGGTAGGATTGCAGTGTGTTCCCCGTTCATAGTAAAAAAAAAAAAAAAAGGTATAAATTTTAGTTAGATGTGATTGACAACAAACTGCTCCTCCCCCTGCCCCAGCCTAGGTCATGGGCACCCCTCAGTTCTGCTGCTAATCTCTCCAGGCTCCGTGGACCTGGGTTTAACCCTGTTGTGAATAAGGCTCTGAAGGGTAGTGCTTCTGATCCTGTCACAGAAATAAGGCCAACATCTTGAATCCTCCTTGCCTGATTGCCCCATAGACACTCTTAACATTTTTAGCAATCCTTGTTTCTTTTAGAAGAATATCCAGGATCCCTAACAATTAGAACCGCAGTTCATTCTTTTCCAGCAGGACATCACTGCATGGCCCAGCATTGGCAGTGACCATGCACAGGTGCATGGGGACTGGAACGACAGTACCCCTGGGGAGACAACCCCATACCCCCTACTCGGAAGCGACGGTACAGTTTCTTCTTACGTGGAACCAAAGGAGGAAAAGATAGCTCAGATACACGCACAACCCTCTGTCTTCAGAGCCTGCCACATTGCACTTCTCAGAATTGTGAAGCTGGATTTTTACAGCAAATATACTTTCAGTAGCACCCAGCTTTATCTGACCGTGATTTCCTCCTCATTCTTACCAGGAAGAAAGAAAGCTACTCATCTACAGAGTAGTTATCCCCAGAACACTCCCCTTTGTAAATCCTCCAACAGCCCTCACTGCTGACAGGACCAGTCCCGCACACCTCTGCAAAGCTCAAGACTTGATTAAGCCCAGGCTCTCCGCTCCCTCTTTATCTTTGTTCCCTTCCGGATGTAGCCTGGGTGCATACTTGCCTTTTCCCTATGCACTCAGTGCCCTCCAAGCTCCTTGTCTTGTACACGCCATTCCTTCCTAAAGGTTCTCATTCCCCCTTCTCCGTTAACTCCCATCTGTACTTTAAAAGTCAGGTTGAATATTACCTCCTCTGTACTTAAAAAAAAAAGCTACAAGCCTTTCTTCAGAAACAAAGGTTAAGAGTACAGAGTTCTCCTTCTGTTAATAGTAGCTATGTGACTTTCGACAACTTACTTAACCCCTCTGTGCCTCAGTTTCTCACTTGCAGAATAGTGACAATAAGAACTCCTACACATGATGGGGTGGTGTGAGGTTATAATACATAAAGCACCACAATGCTCTGCCTGCTCCCGCTAATTATTATATAAGAGCTATTATCATTTTGTGTTTGCAAGAACCAAAACATACAAAATATGACTTACCAAAAAGAATTATGTTTAACAACGATAACAGCAGAGGGTTAATATTTTGGTTATAGAAAGTTCTTGCAAGTTAACAAAAAGCCATTGCCCCCAAAACAGCAACCTTTATAAACATACACCTCAAAAAAATTAAAAAGCTGAAAACTCTGAAGACATTTTGACAGTGTTTGTTCGTTCATTTGCACACCAAGAAATTACTGAGCTCCTGTTATGTGCTAAGCCCTGCACTGGGTGTTGGAGATCCAGCAGTGAATAAGATTAGCTTGGTCCTCGCTTTTGTGTAGTTTATAGTAGAGCAGGGAAGGGAGGCATTAAATAAATCATTAGATGAATTTTTAAAGATATTTGTGGGAAGAATTAGGGAGACATTCAAGAATGGATGAGAGAATAGAACATGGGGTGTGTAATATATCCTAGTCTGGGATCCCAGGAAGGCATTAAAGTGGAGACATAAAGAATACGGAGCACTAGACAGGTTAAGGAGGTGGGTTAGGAGTGAGATGAGTGTTCTGGGCAGAGGGATGCATGGCATTTGCAAAGGCCCCAGGTGTCACGGAGCTTTTACTTCCGGGAAGTAGGGAAGGGCACTGAGTAGGAGGAGTAGAGCAGGGTCAGGCAGGAGCTTGGAGCAAAGCCACACCATGTAGGGCTTGGGGGGCTCCTTGAGGACCATCAGCCCCATCCTAGGGGAACGAGAAGCACCTCAGGGTTTCAATCAAGGAAGAGAGGATCAGACCTGCTTTTAAAGTCGTCATTTCTGGGACACCTGGGTGGCTCACTCATTAAGCGTCTGCCTTCGGCTCAGGTCATGATCCCAGGGTCCTGGAAACGAGTCCTGCGTCGGGCTCCCTGCTCAGCGGGAAGCCTGCTTCTCCCTCTCCCACTCCCCCTGCTTGTGTTCCCTCTCTCGCTGTGTCTCTCTCTGTCCAATAAATAAATAAAATCTTAAAAAAATAAAGTCATCATTTCTGACACAACATGCAGAATGAAGTGGCAGGACGCAAGCATAGATGCTAGAAGTCTGGTTAGCTGATGCTTTCAGCAATCCAAGCTGTAAGTCACGATGCCTGGACAAGGACAGCATCCGTGGACTGAGAGGAGCCAGGGGCTCTGAGTTACCTGTTCCAGATAGTCAATAGACACCTCTAACAGGTGCGGGGGGCAGATGAGGTCTCAAAAATGGCTCCTGCCCTCCTGGGTGGATGGGATGGGGGTGAGCGGGTTAAAGGGAACACTGATGCAGAGGACACTGGATCTTCCGCTGGAATTTAAAAATCATTCATATGTTCTCAGATCCCATGCTGTTCGAACACTTTGATATGATATGTGTGTGGAGCTCACTCTGGCACACAATTTCAATACAGAAGGAGGATCTAGGCCCTCCAGGGGTGGGTCTGAGGGAGCGCTGGGGGATGCAAAGGACAGGTCTAAGATAAGACCTGGGGTCTGGGCTGATGTTCACAAGAGAGAGCTGGGCAGGAGGGCCGCCTTTAATGTTGAAGGCTGCAGATAGAATTTGAAACATGTAAGTGGGTGAGATTCTCCCAGACATAGAGTATGGGAGAAGCAGCCCCAGTCTGAGCCTTGGGCAGCCTAGGCGCCTGGCAGAGTAGGAGACCCAGGAGCCACGGGTCCAAGGAACACAGCTTTTCACTGGTCAGGTCATCAAAGATCTTTAAGACATGTCAATGGTTCATACTGACAAGCATGCAGAGGCGAATGGCTTCATATACGGCTTTTGAGAGAGTCATTTGCCGTAGCTTTTTCTGGTGCCAATTGACAATATGCTCAAAGTTTAAAACTATTTATTTATACTGTTTGACCCAGTGACTTTATGTCTAAGAATTAATAAGAAGTGTGCATTGGGATTATGTACAAGAATGCCTTCTACATTAGTTACAATATTGAAACATTCAAATCAAACTGCATCGCCAGTACGGTAGAAATGATTTTAAATTTATAAAATATTTATAAGCTGATATACTGTGCAGTCTTTAAAAACCATGGCAAAGTGCTAAACGTGTTCAATTAAAAACAGGTATTTGATGAAGCTGGACATACAATGTGTTTGCTCTGTGTTTCCCTCTCTAGGTAAGATTAAACTGAAATGCCTCTAAAATGTTAATAGCAGTTATCTCTTCAAAGGAAAACAAAATTAGGAAGGTTTTTCAACCACACTTTCCATTTTTATGGAGTTAATCTGAAAATTCAATTTCCCTAGTACAGACCATTCCCAAACATTCCAGATTTTACTGTAAATGTGAAGTACTTATTGTACCCTACTGAGAAACTTTCCACACACTGCTGTGGCCAAACCGTATGAAATAATTTACTTTCAGAGACGTTTAGATAGTACAACTCCAAGAACCTAGTGTTCAGTAAGTGTTCAGAGTTATTATTTCATGTCAGCTTAAGGCTTCCTTTAATTGAGTGGGTTAGAAGAGTTTGCATTTCACTCAAGAGGCGTGCTGATAAAGCAGGTTTCCCGCCCAATGCCTTCGCTCAGGCAGGTCCCTTTACACTAAATTCCTTTTTTGTACCCTGTGTCTGGCAACCTCCTATTCATCCCTCAAGGCCCAGCTCAAACATCACCCCCTTCAGCTTCCAGGGAGAGTTCCTCTTGCTTCTTCCTTCTGCCTTTTGTAAGTTGTTCCCACCTCACGATAACATTTAAGTGTTGCTATAGTGATGTGTTTGCGACCCCTGTTTCTCCTTAAACCAGGCTCAGTGTTAATTTATCTTTTAACCCTAAAGCCAACACAAGTCCTGCCACATGTAGGGTCTTCATGTCTGAGGGAAGAACGGGGCAGACAAAGATGCCACGCAAGCGAACTCCCAGCTGTCCGGATTTAGTAACTGATGAAGCTCGTTTAAAGATACGAGAACTGACGTTGTAGGTCGGAGGGGAGGCCAGTCCGAAGCTAGGCACCTCAGAAAAGAGAGGGGTACAAATCCACCACTGACTTGAATCACCGAACTAGAAATGAAGGTTTAGACTTTCCATTTTGAGTCATAGCTCAAAGAATATCCTACAGGATCTGGCCTTGAAGAGAAAATGGGTTTTATATTTCTCACACTGATGTAATTGACAAGCATGAGCGGCATCAATATGTTCGATTTAGCCTAACAAATTACTTCCTATGGTTTCATGTTCCATGAGGTTTCAAGCACACTGGCCGTCATATATAGAAGGCTCTAAGATCCCTTTCAGCAATGGCTTTCCGTTTGCTTCCTTAGAACGGGAGTCTCTGACATTTTGTGTCTCAGGAATCCAAGAGCAAGGAAGGAATAGAAGTATTCAAATTGAGTTTTCACTTCCTCCCTTTCAGTGTTTATATGTTGCATATATTTTAAAATGTACATAATATATTATTACAGGACAAAAAGTGTATGTATAATGCCTTTAGGTCCCAAAATGTCCGTGTGCGTGTGTGTGTGTCTGTGTGTGTGTGTGTGGAGGGGGGGCTGTACATTTTTCAATCCTTTGCTTTAGACCAGTGCTTATTAAACCTTGATGTGCAGACAGATTCCCTGGGTCTCCTGTTAAAATACAGATTCTGATTCAGAAGTTCTGGGCTGAGGTCCAAGAATTTGCCTTTCTAGCAAGCTCCCCAGCAATGAGGTACCTACACTTGGGGTTGCAATCAGCATTTTGCAACCACAGTTCCTCATCTGAATGACACAACACAGAACATAGAAAATGATTTCGGGGACTTTGTTCTCTCCCATGGATGGCCATCACCAGCTGTGGGGGCCAGGAAGGCTGATTTCTCTTACACAACTCTGTTGCGAAAGGAGCTTTACCTATGGGAGAAAGTTCAAGGTCACTAGCTGGCTTCCTTTAAAAAAAGAGAACATAAAAGAGCATCGTAAGCCAGTCTGTAGTCAGCAATTCTCTTCCTCTGTTGGCTTAAATCTGGAAACCCCCTTTATGAGAAGCATGGCTAGAAACCAACATTTTGACAACTCCTATCATCAAAGATCCCACAGTACTAATGGTAAGTCGAAGAAAACTAAGTCAGAAGTTTCTGACTAGAAAGAGCTACCTCCATACACCCTCACCCTAATGGGACCCTGGTGTTGAGAGTCAGTGGGTTACAAATGTTCTTTGTCCAAAGGAAGAGGAGAAAAATACATAGAGTGCTCAATGAATACTTGTGAGTTAAAACACACACACTTGTTATTGACAAACAAAATGATTCTCCTAATTCACGGTGTACCTGGCCATTCACGTTGGTGTGTCCCAGTGCAACTTTCAAAAGACTACTTTGGTCTAATTTGAACCACAAGCTTTAGCTCAATTTCTGAGCCACCTTGTACTCTGCAATAGCAGTTGCGAACCCATTTTCAAATATCCGCATCTTCTATCCTGTGTGGCTGGTGTCAGGGAAAAGCGACGTGTGATCAAGACGATGCTTCCTCTGAATCTAGGCCCACATCCCACAAACATAATGCAGCCCAAAAGGACTCAGAGTCGAACACCCCAACGCCTGGGAGCATGTGTTCGGGATTAACAAGGATCGTGGAGAGGACGAAAGAGGAAGTTCTAAGGGGCGACGACATTGGCCACTTGACATGAGTTGGCCCCTGAATTATACCTAGTAGGCCAATTCTTAATGTTTTATCTTGCATCTGTCTTCAGCCCTATTTTCCAGGAAAGATCCCATTTTCAGAGGGTGGAGCTGGGAACGGGACCCTGGTTGCCAAGCCCGGGCAATGTATCCTTGTGTTCCCTGTCTGCCATCTCTTGTATCCTCGTGATCACTGGTAAATAACCCTCATGGAACGAGAAAGGCCATATTGCTGTTTTTGGGTTTTGGGGAGGGACAAAAAGTTCAGCTAAGGAGAATGCCTTGCATCACGCAGCCAAGCTTGGGATACCTTGAAGCTGCCCCTCTCCCTTCTTACCACCATCACCTTGGGTTAGAGGCACATACTTTCTTTCTTTGGGGATTGAAGCAGGCTCGTAACCAGGTCCCTGTCTCCAGTGGCCATCCCTCTAAAGCATTCCTCAGGGTGCAGCCTTGGTGATCTCCGGAAACCGCTCCTCCACTGCCCAGCTCAGGAACCCAGGTTATCTACAAACCAAGGCCTGAGCTCCTGACCTTCTGCACATGGTGTGTGTGCCCTTCAGGAGCTGTGCCACCTACCTCTGCCTTGGCACCAGCTGTTCCTCAGCCTGCACAAGCCACGCTGAATGACTCACAGTTGCCCTAATGGGTTGGTCCTCTGTTGATTGATTCAATGCTCCCAAACATCCCAGGTCATCTGCTAGAAAGCTCTCTCCCTTTCTTCACCTGTTTTCTCTTATCTACCTTTGAGACACTGCTCATCCTAGGCAGGTGCTTCCCCTGTTCCCCTGATTTCCCTACATGCTCCCCGGCCAGCCCCTGTGCTTCTGTCTCTCGCAATTTTTACCTCAGTGGTGTAACTGTTTGCTTCCTTATGTATATCTCGTTGCAGTAACACTTATCAAATTACCAACAACCATTAGCTGAGAACATACACGTGACCAGCACTGTGTTGGCAGTTCTTACTCCTTTACTCCAAACGGCGGAGTAACTGGTAGAACTCCAGTGAAAATAAGGGGCTCAGACAAGTAGGAAGTTTGCCTAAGACCACACGACTCATCAGTAGTGGTGACAGTATTTAGATCCTGGTCGGTCTGACTCAAAATCCAGCTCATTGTGCGTCACGCTTCATTGCCCCTCATTGGACTATAAGCTCTCATACCTTATATTGCGGGGGCTGATGCCAAAGTTTCAGCAGGGGCTTAATGTTGATGAATAAATGAATGAACGAACGAATTATGGAAGAAAGGCAGCTTAGAGTCTGGCAGTGCTAGAAAAAGCAGCCATGGGTCTCAAAATGAATGCTCTTATGTATTGGTGTATTGATGAATTGAGTGGAGAAAAAGTTACTTTGCCTCGGTCCCCTGTAACACACACCCCCGCTTACTGTCGGAAGACGCAGGAGGGATCCCGCCTACAAAGTCGGCCTTCCCTGGAAGTGTACAGTGCTGCCATGCAGCACCCCACCCAGAAGGTGCTCCTCCTCCGTGTCCTTTCTGTGAGTGGCTCCACACTCCCCCAAGCCTCGTGCCAGTCTGCCTCCCTTCCCCTCTTCCTTTATAACCACAACCCATTGTCTTCAGTTCTGTCTCCAGAACAGTCCTTGTTTCCATCCCCAGCTCCTCCGCCCTTTCAAGGCTTCACCCTGCTCACTGCATCCCTGGCTTCCTTTTGGCCCCTCTTCACTCTGGCTCCCTGTTAGAGCCAATCTCCCTTTCAAAAATGAAAACATGTCTATGTCAGTTCCCTGTGTCAGCCCTCAAATTGTTTTTCATTTCTTACATGATAAAGTCTAAGCTTTTTACCCTACGTCCGAGTTTTCCAAGTGAGAACACCTGGCTACCATTTTGGTGACATCCTTGGATGTTCTCTCCATCGTCCATGCTTCAGTGATGATGAACTGCTCTCAATTCTCTGCATGCTGCGCGCTGCCCCACACCTTTCTACCTGCCTTTGCCTTCCCAGTGTCTCGGCTGCCTGACAAGCCCATCCTAGTGTGAGATCCCTTAGCTGAATGCCCATGGTTCAGCCGGCTAACTCCTCCCACTGAGAGTTCACTTAAGACCCTGCCTCTCCTTCCCCACTATAACGCATGCTGGCAGTACCCTCACTCCAGCATCATGACATTCTCTTAATGCGTTCAACTCCCCTTCCAGATGGTGAGTTCTTTGAGAACAGGGACTGGGCCATGTTCATCTTTGTACCCACCAGTAACACAGTCCTGGATATATAGTAGGTGCTCAAAAAAAAAAAAAGTTTTGATGACTTATACTCATCACTCTATAAATGAGTCAACAGATGAATTAATAAATGGATTAATAATCGATCTATAAGTTAAAGAATGAATAAAGGTCAAAGACATGACCCAAAACATGTGAGCAGTTTCAACCCATTTATCAGTACACGTGATGTTCTCTGAATTCCTTCTTTGAAGTGACTTATGGTTACACATTGTTCCACCTCTGTGGGAAGTGAGTGTCCACTGTGCTGCAATTCTCTGGGTTAAGAAACACTTCCTTTTGTCTGTCCTGACTCAGATGCTCCCGGAAGCTGGCCTGACCATTTCAGCTTCCTCCACTGATGACCCTTATGCTGTGATTCACGGGTGACCTTAAGGAGAACATGGATGTTCAGATATGACTTTTCTCCCCAAGGATGGCTTCCGTTTTAGGGAATGATTAATCATACCTGTTGTTCCTCAAGAGATTAAAGGTTTCCACTAAAGAAGTGTAATTACTTTCACATGTGCTTTGGTTCCTCCCTTATTTACCCTGCCTATCCCATACACACATGCACACACATGCACACCACATACACACACATTCACACACACACACACACACACACATACACAACATTAGCCTGGATGCTGCAGAATCCTATTTGTCTTCATTAACTTAAAGATATTAAAATATTTTTTAAGAGGCCCAAGGACTTAACTTGAAGACCATGGTAAGGTCAGAACGAAAGGAGGGAAGGCTCATGGATCAATAGGGTGGGCAGCTATTTCTTCTCATCTCCTCCAGTTCTTCTCTTTATCCATCAAACCATCACATTTGATCTCTAGGATTTATTTATTAAAACCAAAGGGGCTAAGTTATTATTTTGGGCAGACCATTACCCTCTTCTCCATCATGAGAAATGGGACCTAGTTTCTAATGCTATTCCTATTACCATTTTAAATAAACTATGGAGCTTTGTGCAGTGACAGTATCGTAGCCAATGAGGTTTATCCGAGGCGCGATTATTGCTAATTAAATAAACTATGGAAAGGATGATTGAGGAAAACTGTAAAACTCACACATAGCCTAGGATTAAAGATGATGACATGGTTTTTAAACTCCAGTGGTGACAACCCCTCCATCCCGGCCACTATTTCCTGGAAGCTGTTACTACTCCCCAGTGATGCCTAATGACACCAGCATGTCATTCATTCACTCACTCACTCATTCACTCATTCACTCACTCACTCATTCAGCAAACATTTAACACTATTATAAGAAAATGCGGTCTCATGTCTGGTCTTAGTCCTCAAATTATACCATCTAATAGAGGAGATGACATATACATGAATTATTATAACACCAAGCAGAATAGAATCCTTTATGGCTAAACATTATCTTGTGGACACTTACAGACTTCTATCACAAAACTTATGTTATTTACTGGGTCATGTGTTTCTCCTATCCCACTGTAAGCCACATAAAGACAGGGACTTTGTCTTATTCTAATACTCTATGCTGTCCTTATCTAACTCAGTGTCTTCCCAGCTGACATGAATGAATGTAATACATAGAAACTTCCAGGAAAGGATTGATTCTTTCCAACTGAAAGAATCAGAGAAGTCTTCATGCATTTTCTGTAGGAAGAGGAAATAAAAGGAAGGGAATTGTCTGTGAGGGGAATTGCCCAGGCAAAAGTATGATGTGAGGCAAAGTACTTTCCTGAGTACGTTCATTTGATTGGATCATAGGTTATATCAATAATTCTCAACCGTGGCTGCATCTAAGAAACATCTGGGGAAATTTTTAAGTGCCCTGGTACCTTGGCTTCCCTACATATCAGTTGAATCAGAATCTCTCATTAGGAGGAGGGAAAGGAGGGACATATTATTTGGAGCCTGAGGTTTGGTACTTTTTCAAAATTCCCTATTTGCTTCTAATGTGTATTGATGGTTAAGAATCACTGTGGTACCTCCAAACAATGAATCATGGAACACTATATCTAAAACTAATGATGTAATGTATGGGGATTAACATAACAATAAAAAAATTTTAAAAAAAGAAAAAAAGAAAAATGGGTATATATAAGCTCTCAAATCTCATTGCTCTTTGGGGTATTCACTTTTTCCCTGTGGTGCCCTATGCATGTAATGGTAAAAATTAATAAATTTGTATAGTTTTTCTCCTGCTAAAAAAAAAAAAAAAAGAATCACTGTGGTACCTCAAGAAAGTTACTATGAAGACAGATTAAAAGCTATACTGGCAGTAGATTTTAAAAGGCCATGGAGATCAAACTGAATTGTTTCAACAGGTAAAAAGAAGCCAGGCTCATGTAGCAAGACAGGTGGAGATCGGGAGAGTAGCTATAGAGACATTATTCGGGATGCTGTTAAATTCAGTAAGCAATGCATGAACTCAAGGGCATCACCAACTTGGCTTATCAACAGAGGAAATTCACACAACTATTAGATGTGGGATGGTGGCAGGGGACGTGGAGCTGATAGGTCTCTGGGGTTTGGTCCCTGGATGAAGAGGAAGACTTACATGAAAAGCAGAGAGTATTGAAGGCAACATTGTGAGGTTGGCTCTCATCATGTTTGCATTGAGATGCTCATCTCTAAGAAATAAATTTGGGGCTCATGATGAAGACTCGAAAAGTTAACCACATGAGTCAATGAGATCTATATAAAAGAAAAATACCAAGAGCAGAAGGCATATGAGGGCAGAATCTTGGAGACTGCATTGAGGAGAAGGAGAGAGGACTTCCCAGCAAAGCAGCTGGAGAAAGGGCAGACAGATGGTTGGACAGCAATGTAAGTTCAGCAGAGTGGACAACTAAGGAAATAAGATTTCAGGAAAGAGGATATGAATTAGAGGTCAAAGTTTTGAGGGCTGACGGGAGACACTGATGCTCCCAGAGGTTAAGTCCTAGAAAGGAGGGGGACACCTGTTTCCCAAAGACAGGAGGGAAAGAGGAAAGGTTATACCCACTGCACATGTATTTATTGAGCGCTTACTATTTTCCAGACTATTCCAGACACGGGGGATACCAGTGTACAAATGAAATGCTTATTCTCATAAAGCTTCTGTTCCAGTTGAGGGGACGGGAAAGAGAGATAGGAAAAGCTATAGAAAAATGTTAAGCAGTAGAGGATGAAGCTTGATGAACTGTGCTCTTAGTCCAGGGAATGATGCTATGGTCATTTGGGGTAAGATGAGCAGGGCTGAAGGAGGTGGAAGGATCTGGGCTGGATCCCTAGAGGCCAGGAGAGGAGACAAGAGATGAAGAAAGGAGTTCAACTGGCCACAGGGCCCATGAGGCCCTCACTCAGGACCTGGTCTCTCAGCAGCACCTGCTGTGACTTTGCGGACACTGCACAGCCTGGGAGCCCTGGCTGAGTATGGAAGAAGGGAGGTGCCCAAAACTGGGGACTGGCGAGGCCTCCGCGGTAAAAGGTTACTGGGCCTTGGGATTACAAATACCACGTTAGAAACATAAACATCTGAAAACCACAGAATGTAAATGCTCAAGGTCACAGCACACTCATCAGCTCGTGGGATCCATATGGTATTGAGCACATTAAGAAGCCTACTAACTCTGCTATTGAGTTTTAGAAGGGCTATAATTTAGTATTGTCAGCTATCAATTAGGCCTGTTTTCCTCATCTGTAAAATGAGAGGGTTGGACGAAATGGCCTCCAAGCTCTCTTCAGCATGGGCAGCAGTGAACATCAGAGCGCACGCAAAATTCTGAAACTTCACTTACTTCTTTAACATGCACATTGAATGTGTAGCTGTTGGTGCTCAACAACGCAGCTGCAGGGTTAACACAGCTCTGGGCTAACTAAGCCCTTGGTCTTATGGACCACCCTGGTTTTAAAAATAAACTTCCCTGTGAAAATTCACAACCTAAATTCTGGTGGGAGAGATCTCAGGTGTCATGGGTAATTGATAAGTTATTGATAGGACATTGGAACAGACTGACTAGAAAATTATTAGAGATGAAAAGGTCCTAATATTTGCAAGCTGGGGAAATTGCTTTGTTAATATTGGGAAAAGGGGAGACACTGGTTAAAAGATATCAAGAAAGAAAGGAAGGAAGAAAGGAAGGGAGGGAGGGAGAAGGGAAGGAAGGAAGAGAAGGTGGGCGGAAGGAAGGAAGAAAAGAAAAGGAAGAAAAGAAAAGGAGCTTTTCAAGTATTAGAATGAATAGCTAGGGATATTAAATAAAGTTATACACATGTAAGTCATCTCTCAGAGATAAGATGAATTTATAGCAATATATGTAGGATCTTTCTCACTCTCAAAAGTTGTGAATAAGAGTTATTCAGGCCTTAAGTAGGTCCTAAAAGCCCAAGGTAAATTGTGATCAACTGGACAATCAATAAGGATAACTAGGCTACTAGCTAGCTACTGTCATTTAATATTTTAAACATCTTATTACTTTTCACATGCAATGCTGTTTGTGACTAATATGATACATGATATTGAAAGAAATACACCTAAGGATGTGTGCTTGTTCACACAGCTGCATTTGTCATACACCGTGTCCTTGAGATCAAGGTCTTTAAGGCTCAAAACTCAGCACTAATTCTGCAAGTTACTTATTTGTAAATTTAATCTGAATTAATAGCTAATAGCTATTTTTAGAAGCATGCTTGATGGATTATTAACAGTTTGATACCCAAAGTTTTTGTTTATGCAAGTAAATTGGAATTTCAGGCTTTACAGTACAGGGTACAAGTGTTACTCATTCTTTTTCCTAACAAAGTTATTGCTGTATTTTATTTGCAATCTCACAGAGTTGTGCTAATTCATATTTAAGCACTAGAAATTTCAAAAGTGGAAGTTTTCTTCAAATCAGTAAGATACATGCTAGTAGAAATGAAATAGAATAGAGAGTAGGGAAAAAATTATGCCTGAGGTCAAGATGAATCATTTTGGTTGGACCTTCCAGAAATTCCTTGGTCTTTTGAGGTTTGGGTGTTTTATCTTTCTCTTCCTTCTGTACCACCCTGGATGACCAGCGGTACGCACTTTGGGGGTCTTACCTCGAGTCCAGGTGCCAGGGTCCACCTCAACAGAAGGTCCCAGAGATCCAGGGTGGTAAGGACGGGACCTGGCTCTGCAGGAAAGAATCCTGGGCCTCCGGGAGGGTGTGTGCAGTCCAAACCTTAGGCTCTGTGCTCACATGATAGCTGAGAGAATGGGTGGGAACCTGTCCTCTACCCCAGGAGGCAGAAGCTGGGCATTCGAGCTGTCCTCCCCCACTTCCGTGGTGAATGAACAGCAGAGCCCTTGGGCCACAAGGACTCCCAGCACAAGACTTTGGTTTTTATGGGTAAATGACAGCCCCTTTGCCAAAAACGGTATCTGTATCTGATTTTTTTAAAAGCTATTTGGCAACAGAAACTGCCAAGCAGAACTACCACGTGGAAGGCAGTATGGCATTCTCTCATTCTTCATAGGTGCTGGGGGGCACTAGAAATTCTTTCTCTCTCTTGAATTCTCTCCAAAGGCTCTAGAACCTTGGAAAATGATCTGATCAAGAATCACATTTTAGGGGACGCCTGGGTGGCTCAATCAGTGAAGCATCTGCCTTCGGCTCAGGTCATGATTTCAGGGTCCCGGGATTGAGTCCTGTGTTGGTTTCCCTGCTAAGCGGGGAGTCTACTTCTCCCTCTGCCCGCCCCCCCACTTGTGCTCTCTCTCTCTCAAATAATGAAATCTAAAACAACAACAACAACAAAAGAATCACATTTTAGTAGCTCTCAAAGCTGTCATGGACCTCACACTGTCATGGGCCCGATTCTGGTGGTAGGTCACAGGTTTTGTGGTTTGTTTTTGAAACACCAGGCTAGGAAGCAGCCCCCTGTGGTGGATAATTATAATAAACAAATGGGAACACACTAGAAATTTCCCGGACATTGGATGGACCTCACGCACCTTCGTTTTCCATGACCTCCACATGCATTTCCACAGATGTTTCTTCTCTGCCAATCTGCTCCCATAACGACCTCTGGACAGGATGTGGACTATCTGCATGGAGTAACAATGACCAGGCCCACCGCCAGGGTGTGGACGATTACATACTGAAAGCAGTATAGCTCACAGGCTTATTGCTTTCTGACTAGAAAAATACCGAGATGGTGCTCAGCTCAGTCCTCAGGGATTTTCCTTATAGGACCGTCCTTAAGCATGAGTTCAGGGAAGGAACTACTGAGCAATGTCAACAGTTTAGGGACAGTCGGAATGGTTCACCTGTGTTAAACCTGTCCTCTCTCTCTCTCTCTGTATACACACACACACACACACACACTCTGGTCCAATTTACAGATTTTTGTTATCTTCCCTTGATTTTGACAAAATTGGATGAATCACCACATATTCGTTCCATATTATTCCATGCTCAGCTTCATCTTGAGCATTTTGGTGATAGGGAAGCAGCATGATATAGTGGAAAGGAATAGGGTTGGAGCCGGACAGATTTCGGTTCAAATCTCAGGTCTTTTGGTATGACAGTGAGGGGCAAGTCCTTAAAGTCTAAAAGCTTGGGCCAAGGCCCACCTGATGGGCGCATCCAGAGGACAAGCAAAAATGCCCTGTGGAAGGTACTTGGGTTGGTGACTTCAGACAAGTATCTGGTCTCCCTGATTTTCAGCACCCTCCTTTCAAAAAAGGGAGATAAGAAAGCTTGCCTTACATTAGAACTAGGATCACAAATGGCCAGCTGAATGCACCCAACACAGGGTGCAAAGCAGGACTCTGAGGAGGGTAGCTAGTTGTCACTTGGTCAAATGTGACAACCCCCTCGCACCCACCCCCGGCAGTCAGGGGCTGTCATCTGATTGGGGTGAGGGGCGACACCTGCACTGAATAAATGCACACATGGGGACCCAAATATGAAAAGGTCTTGGTGGCACAGACACATTCTTGGTCTGGTCCTGCCCAGAGAAAAGGAAATTCAGGGAGTCTGGAAGTGGTGAATCTCCATGGAAAGGAAAGCTGAGCCAAATGGGCCTTGAAGGAAGGGTGTTGAAAGTAGATAACAAGACTGGGAGGATAAGGAAAGATGAGCGTCTTCAAGGAAAGAGACCACCCAGGCAAAGGCAACAAGGTGAGGATGAATCCAGAGCAACTGAACAGGGGACCTTGGTAAGGAGAGGTGGGAGAGGAGCGTAAGAAACTGAGCTCAGTGGTGGAGAATGCTGGCTAACAGATACCTGGATCGATGCTTATGATAGTCAGGTTCCATAAATCCAAGCAAGACCGCTCCTAACTGCAAACGTCCCTGACTCCCAGGGACACCTGGTGTTTTGGTGCCAAACTTCCTCTCTGTCTCCTTTTCCCTGATTTTAGAGAGTCTTGTGGTTTCTTTCCATACCAGCCTGTGCAGTATGTACTCAATTTATAGTTTACAGGGATTTCTCACACACCCATGTATGTTTTCCACTGGAGTCTGTACTTTTTCCTAGACCCACCCGAATTCCAGAGCATGGTTCATTTGTATGCCAAGTTCATAGTATTTCTCTTTGTCACTCTCCTCTCCTTATAAAACCTAGGAGAAAGTTACCTTTTTTAATGTTTCTATGTGTTCTTGACAGCAAAAACAAATATGAAGGCTGTCAAAAAATAATTACAAGGGTAATTTCTGATTGAATTTGCAATGAGAACAACCCAGTAAACCAGCTTCTGCCAAATCTAAATCTTGTTCATCCAAGTTTGAGTAGCTATAGGGGTATAATCCCCCTTTTTTAAAAAGGATTTTATTTATTTATTTGACAGAGAGAGATACAGCGAGAGAGGGAACACAAGCAGGGGGAGTGGGAGAGGGAGAAGCAGGCTTCCTGCTGAGCAGGGAGCCCGATGTGGGGCTCCATCCCAGGACCCTGGGACCATGACCTGAGCCAAAGGCAGACGCTTAACGACTAAGCCACCCAGGCACCCTGGGGTATAATCCCTTTTATAAGTAAAAGAATAATAAAAAATCTGTTTGAAGATTTTGTTAAGGGTGGTGACTTAGACTCTGGAATTCTGAGTTCCTTTATAAAGTCAGTTTTTAAAAAACAGAACTGTATAAAAAGGGAATTAAGTCCCTAGGGAGGAAAGTAAGCTCGTTCTGGTCATTTGGAGAATCCTTGTTATCTATTGATTCCTAGAAGACAGAAGAGCCTTCCCGACACTTTCACAAAAAGCATCTCATTTAACTCCCTGGTATCCCTGTGGCAGGAATTTCTCCAAGTTTACAGATGAGAAACTGAGAAGTTAGATAACTGGTGGAGGATCACACAGCCCTCCAATCTAGTGCTTCTGCCTCCAAATCCACCCTTTTTCTCTCGAGCCACCTTAAAGAAAAGCCTGTGTTCACCTTGGGCTGGGGTGGGGGGGCGGCCGGGATGTTGAGGAATCTGCGTGGGAGGTGGGGACCTTTAATGGAAAAAGAAGGAACCAGTTTCTATTGATTGATGGTTTCCCATGTGCCCCCAAATGTGCAAAGATGCCTAGGCTCAGAACATCACTGTGCCTTACCCAAGGGCTCTGTGGCTGGGAGTCTGCATGCCCGGAATTCACATCCAGGAATGTCGGCTTCCAAAGTCCAAGGTCTCTTGTCATGAGATCAGCCTGCCTCTCTTAACAACTACCTGCCAGGGGCTTGTTCTCACTCATCTTCTGTTTCTGTAGGGCTTGAAGAACTCTTATCACATATGTATGTTCTCCTACCCAGAAGTTTCCGATATATTCCTCACTTGACTTTTGCTAAGAAAACGAAAGCTTCCATTCTTTTAATCCCCCTATATATTTTTCAAAATGACCATAATACAGCCCTTTATGTTTTGCTGAAGTTTTGTTTAATCACAGCACAACACCAAGAAACCAGAAGGTAGTCCCAGCAAAACAAACTTTAAGCTGTAGGTCCAATGCCAACAGCAGCTAATTGTTCCGAGGGAACTGGCATTGCTTGCTCATTCTCTTTCCCTCATTAGGACTGTCTTTGTCAGATCCTGCTTGTGTTCAAAAGGTCGCTGATCTTATGAAAGAATAAACTTGAAAAGTCTTGCTTTAATCATTGCAGTAATTAGCAAATTTGGACACTGCATTATCTTTCCCTTTATACTGGAAACACATTCGCATTCAAGAATGGGCTTGTCATTTATCCAGAGCGTCTCAGGAGAACTGAAGCTCATAACTTGGAAAAACCAGGTATTCACCCAGGTGTCAAAGGATCTGAATTGCTAGAATCTTCCTTCAGGAGCACAAGTAAGCTCCCCTCTGCACTAAGCCTGTACTTTGAAAATCGTGATAGAGGTGAATTTATTGAATCACTTGGTTGAGTTTCAGGAGGAAAAGGAATGGGCTAGCCACCCTTAGAACAGGGCATGGAGGGAAAGAAACTCCCTAACAAAAGGCTCAGAAGGAGCCACCCTGCAGGCCTCCGAGGACTCTGATTTGCCAGCCAAACGATAATCTCTCAGTCCTCTGATTTTTTATCTGCAGCGTGAGTTGGGAAGAGGCCACCAAGTCCTCCCCTCATCTTTTCTTGTTGACACCATCAGACCACCAGCAGCGTCTTTCCCTCAACTTCCAAACCTGCTCTCACCTGCTATGATAAATGAGTCAAGGTGGTGTCAGCAAGAGCATCTCCAGAAAGTTCCTACTGTCAGTTGCTACTTCGGTCCTCTATCTGCTTCTCTGATGATTCATTCTCTTTCTACGTGGTAGACTTTCCCTCTTCTCCAACCAGGCCCTCGCCAGTTATGCTCCCCGGGGGCCTATGCTCATCCTCCTTTATTTCTCTTTATACTGTCCCTTGTATCCTCCACCTAAGCCTCCTGACCATGTCTGGTCCCATCACATTAACTGCTGCTGACCAACAGCACTTCTTCTGAGATCCACTCTGTGTTTTCAACAGCCCCTGGCACACCTTTCCTAGAGAAATGCCCAGAACTGACTTGTCCCAAACAGAAATCATATTATTCATTCTCCCTAAATGTAGTTACTTCTCCTGATTTTTGGTTCCAAACAATGGCATCCTCATCCCACCACCTGTCTGTAAAATCCTTCCCTCCCACATAATCTAGTGCAAGCCCAGAGATTCTGCCTTCTAATGCACCCAGCGAGCACCTTCTTTTTCCCTTCTGCTGTCACTCTGGGCTCCAGGTCTTCATGCCTTTTACCGGCCTCTCAAAACACCCTTCTGGCAAATCACATGGCCTTTACTGCCAGACCAGTATTTGTAAATGCAGCTCAGAACCCCAAAACCAAAGCTTCCAGTGATTCCTCACTGCTTAGCAAACTGAACCCCAAACAGTCCTTGGCACCAGCCTGCCCTTGAGTCTCATCTCCAGAGGCTCAGCACTGAAGGGCGTGGTCTCTAGAAGCCAATGACCTTGCTTCAAAGACGGCTTCACCCCTTCTGAAGCAAGTTACATAACCTCTGTGCCCTGCTTTCCTCTCAAAAACAAGGCTCATAATAAAGCTTACTGGATAAGATGAACAGTTGTTGTTAGGATTAAGGCGGACCTAGAACCAAGTGGCCTTTAGCGAGCCCTCAGCATCATCACCTAGACTACTGCCAGTACTGCACCTCCTTCTCTCCCTGGTGCACCTGCCATTCTCTGACTCTGATGGCTTCTCCTCCCATGCTGACTCTCAAAGTCCTAGTCACTCTCCAACGCTCTCTGGAATACCCCAGGCCTTTCCCAACTGTCCCAAATGTATCTGGTCTTATCTCTTGACTATCTCCAGCTGTTGGCCATGGCTCCTCCAGCAATTCTTGTGTTCTGCCCGGCACGACAGATGTTCTGCTCTTAGAGTGGTTTTTACTACTTTTCCACCTCTGTTCCCACCCACACATCCTCACAGAAGCAGACTGGGGGCTCCTTGAGATCAAGGACTGAGGCTTCTCCCTCAGCCACCCAGGCTCCTGCCGAGCAAGCTGCCCGCACATGTGTGCTGGGCGAAGGGGACTGGGGCTGGAGCCCAACCATCCAAAATCCTAATTGGATTTGATTAAAAACTCATTAAATATGCATTTCCACCCACATTAGGGCTAGTCATAGAAATGTCATAGACTGTTTCTTCAGATATTGAAAACTAAACAAAGTGTGCTACGAAAAGTATAGTTTAGAGAACATCCCCAGGAGACTGGGCTAGACAAGCTAATATTCATCGTTATAAAATTTATTTTTAATATACATATGCTCACACAGCCTTAGACTCTGAAACACCGTGTGCTGGCATAGACTGCTCCTAGTCGGAGACGCATTTGATGGTGATCCCAGAAAGGTGGCTCTTGTAAGTTTGAGTCCTAGACTATTTCATCCTTAATATTGGAAATCTTAGAAAATTCTCTTCAACTTAAAATTTAAAACAATTTGAAAGCCAAATACCCGTATTTCCCCAGGTATGCTAACACAGGCCAGGTCAAAACAGAGTACTTGAGGGCGACTTGAATGATGTGACGATAGGGCCTCGTCCCCGGGATTGGCCAAACCAGGGATCAAATCACCCTCTTCTTCACCAGGATTGCAGCAAATTCCACCTCTTCTTTCTTTCCCTTGTTTTCATCCTCAGAATCAAACTTTCAGTCCACACTCCCATGCCAAAGCCATGGAGTTTTATTTCAATTTCCTTCTTTCCAAAATATTTTGCATGCTGCCTATTTTCCCTGTATGGGGTTTACTCAACTACTTTGTTGTAGGTACAGGGTACCCTGTAGAAACTTGTAAAAATATGTCTCCCTTCCATAATAACCCCACTGAAGCAATTCTAGCAGTCGATTTATCACTTTGTAATGTTCACCAAGAGAAAAAAAATGCACCAGTTTGTAGTTTTCAGATACATGTATTTTTAAAACACTTTGGATAAAAAGTTCTCAGTTGGCATAAATGCAGGTCATGGTTCAACTGAAGATGTAATTATGGCAAAAATTCCACCTTCGTGTCAATGCGTGTTGATTCACCAAGCATCGCCTGAGGAATTATTTGGGCCAAGCTCTGGGAGCGCAGAGGAAGAATCAGGTAAAATCTCCATCATCATGGAGCTTGCAATTCAGTAGGTGAAAGAGACAAGTAGATGGGTTCTTATAATGTGGGGCCAAGTGGTAGGAACCAGCTAGTCTGGGGTGGGGAGGGACGTCTACACAGGGCTGCTAGCCCAGGTGTGGTGGGTCACAGATGGCTTTCTGGGGCTCGTGCCAGACCTGAGTCTAAACCAGTGGAGGATGCTTGTCCCCTTGCTTACGGACAATTAAATTATAGACATAGTGATACCAAAAAAAAAAAAAAATCCTAAGAGGGAGAATAGACAGTATCTTTCAAAGGAATTATAAAATATAATGCATGATAAGACTAGAACCAGCAAGGGCCTCATTGATTCCCTGGTTCAAATATAAAGTGTATTTACAACTCACATTTAATTCTGAAGTCACAAACAAGATTCGGCCACTGCGGGCCTGTGTACATTGTGTTTGTGTGTTTTTTATTTTTTTAATAAATAAAACTCATATAAAGGAAGCAGATGATTTAATCAAATTACCTCTTTGAGGCTTACCCATATTTTTTCTTTTTCAACTACTTTTACGTCGTGTTGTATTTGTGTGAAGGTATGTGGATGTGCCTTTGAAAATCCACTTAAATCCTGAGGGAATCAGATGGAGGTAGAGAAACAAAGAGGCGAAAAGTAAGTACATTCTTAGGGGCTGACTATCTGTGGTCATGTTGCAATCCCGAAGGCCGGCCAGTCACCTGCAGGGATCGTGCAGGTCCTGAAAGTACAACTCACAGTCAAGGGACACATGAACATCACAACATGTTCTTTCTTGGAGAGCACGACACCTTGCCACCCCTTACCAATCATAGTCTGGAAAGGTGTCCCCAGTGGGGCTGCACGAAATATTAGTCAGAGGAGTGAATAATAGTAGCAAGGAAGTAGGAGGAGGTGGGAGGCAGTGAGAGTGTTATCTGGCCTGGTAGGCATGGGTTTTGCAAGCATTCGTACCGAGAAATGGCATGTTACCCTGCTGCTTGACCTGGAAACAGTGTTAACAGAAACAAAGGGAAGAGGCTGTCCCTTGCCAGACACATGGACGTTTCATGGACATTTCACGGGGGCAAACCCTCCAGCCTGTTAGAAGAGAAGCACATTCTCGATGCCTTTCATATCATGCTAGGTTCTAGGCTCATGACTAGCACGATGTTCTTCTGGCTTTAACTTGAGTGAGGACTTTTCAAATGGAAAAAGTGCACCATTAATTTCAGTGCCCACATAGTCTGCTGTAGGAAAAACAGAACTTTGATAGCATCTTGCCCTTGGGCCCAGTTATGGCCTGAAGGCTTGGCCACAGCGCAAGGATCTACATTTCACGGCAACCTGCCAGTGGCATGAGAAATATTCTACATATCGCCCAGATCAATTTTCCATATATCACCGATCTTAGATACGTATAAGCACGATGGTATTTTTGCTTATCATTTTCCAGTTACTCAGAGGGCAGCCAGCATTTAAAATTTACATAAGTGGGGGCACCTGGGTGGCTCAGTCGTTAAGCATCTGCCTTCGGCTCGGGTCATGATTCCAGGTCCTGGGATCGAGCCCCGCATCGGGCTCCCTGCTCCGCGGGAAGCCTGCTTCTCCCTCTCCCACTCCCTTGCTTGTGTTCCCTCTCTCGCTGTGTCTCTCTCTCTGTCAAATAAATAAATAAAATCTTTAAAAAAATAAAAAAATAAAATTTACATAAGTGGATGCAACCATTCCTTCAAAAAGCAAGTATTGGGTCTTTATTATGTATGACACAGAGCGGATTTATCATGAAGGTAATGAAACCAAGCTTCAGGGAGTCTCGCTTATATCCAGATCAGCCCTCTCCAAAGCTTTGTACCTAATTTTCTAGTCATGATTTTGCATTCATTTTCCTTAAAGAGCCACCCCCCCACAATTGTATATTTTTCAAGCCCCATATGATCTTGATCAGACTCCAGTGCGGTCCTGGAGAAAACACACAAATATCTCATAGTTATTAGCCTGATACCAGGGCAACTTCAGCTGAAATAGGATGTAGATTGAAACCCAAACCTAACTACCTGGGTCCTCAAACCAGCCTGAGAATTGGATACCTACTGCAGGAGTCCCCTTCTGAGTCCCCTGTGTATTCCCACGGCCCCACAGTGATCTGTAATCCCAGGGACATGGTCAGGTGGAGAACCCAGAAACATGGATGGGGGCATAAGTGGTCAATGGAACGTGGCGGCTCTTGACCAGCAGGCTCCTTGGTGAGCAGGGAGCCTGATGTGGGGCTCGATCCCAAGACCCTGGGATCATGACCTGAGCCGAAGGCAGACGCTTAACCAATTGAGCCACCCAGGCACTCCAAGGATTTACTCATTTTTTCCCTTTCGTCTCAACCAAGTAACTCTTACAAAATAAAACTTCTAGGTTATACATTATTTTCTCTTATTCTGTGCCCTCATTTCTCCCTTTCAAGGTGGGGAAGCAGGCTGCACTTTTTTCCTTTAGTTGAGGAAAGGTTTGGCATTTCTAGGGCTGCTCATTTCCGGCCACACAGTTCCCTTTACCTGCCTGTAAAACCAGCACAGGGAAACTACCCGAATGGCAGCAAAGAGCCAGGGGGTTGGCTCAGAGCTGTCCCCTGCCAAGGCACTGCATCCTTGAGGGGCACAGAGCAAGGCCCAGTTTGTTACCCCACTTCCCAGCCCTGCTGCACCCCACTCTCCAGCTGCACCAGCAACCCCACAGCCCAGGTGGCTCTATGAGACAGAAGTGAAAGGCAGGGGAGAGGGAAGGATGGATGAAAACCTCTGCCTGGGGGCGCCGGGCTGGCTCAGTTGTTAAGCGTCTGCCTTCGGCTCAGGTCATGATCCCAGGGTCCTGGGATCGAGCCCCGCGTCGGGCTCCCTGCTCGGCAGGAAGCCTGCTTCTCCCTCTCCCACTGCCCCTGCTTGTGTTCCCTCTCTCACTGTCGCTCTCTCTGTGTCAAATAAATAAAATCTTAAAAAAAAAAAAAAGAAAACCTCTGCCTGATATGGCTCCTGCATTTACCCACTAATACACAACAACCTCTTTTTTTGCAAATCTACAAACTAACATTAACTCTGGCCATAGCTCCCTGACTATTTTTGGAGTAAAGTTATTCTGACTTGAAAGATAAATTAAAACACATTTGGAGACACCCCCATTTCCTCCAGTGTGAGGTGCTTAAATTGTTGCAGAAAGACAGTGGCTGAATTACTTATATCTTAAAGACTGCGGGAAATGATTAGGGAGGTTGATTCGTCCTGAGCAGGGGCTCGTCATCTGTGCCCCGTCACGCGCGTGGCTTCGTCCATGGACTGCTGTGTTGGCTCTAAGATTCCGACGCGACCAAATGGCAAATATAGTCCACAAACAACTCTGGACTCTGAAGTGGGCATGCGAGGAAGTCAGAGGATTGCTCCACGTCTCTAACCAGGGAGGAGGTGAGGCAGGAAAGGGTATTTCAAATGCTTGACATTTACTGATTGCGTCTGTAAACGTTGGCTCTATAGTCAGTCCCACACAGCAGTTACGGGGCATGTTGTGTCTTTCAGGTATATAATTACGCGCGCGCGCGCACACACACACACACACACACACACACACACACACACCCCAGAACAAGAAAGCACAGCCCTTCCCAGGTCTCCTCCACACCAGGGCAGAGCAGGAGTGTCTGAGCCCTGTGTCAGGCAGCCAACAGACCTGCTTTTGTTGGCTCTCACGACTGCTGGCATGGGAAGCCTGGGGTCTCGCTCTCTTTCCCCCCCAAAAAACGGGCCGTCTGCCCTTGGTTTAAGTGTGAGGAGAGGAAACTGGGGAAATAGCACTTTCCGTAAAATGACCACAACTGTTGGTGGAGGAAGGAGTGGTAAGAGGGTGGGAGGGCTTTTTAAAAATGTGTTTTCCTTAAGCGACCAGAATCACAACATTCAACCAAGTCTATTCCTAACAAACCCCCAAAGTACTTAGGCGTTTCCTTAGCTCAGTGAAGACGTGTCAGCTCCATTATTTGATTAGCGTTTCTGAGATGTGATTACCTGATCTGGATAAACTCTTCTACTTTTCTAGCCTTTTCTGAAGACTTGCCATGTGACCTCTGGGTGGCTCCCTGCATGGTCATTGATTATATTCCCAGCTAAAGAAGTAGGAAAACTGCTAAAAAATCAAAACCAAACCAAGCAAACAAACAAAAAATAACAACCCCCCCCAAAACCCAGGGAAGGAACAGCGGAGGGAGCCCTGCGTGAGTAAGTGCTCACTTCGTTCCACTGCGAGCCTCCTGACCCGGTCCACAAAGGGATGGCTGCAATGGACCCTTTTCTTTGAATTCTTCGGACAACTTTAAATCGAGAGAATTTGTCACCTAAGGCTATTGTTGATCGTTACACGGTTTTTTAAAACATTTATGAGAGAGGACAAAATGGGGTAAGATCGGGGGTAACAGTTGATTGTACGTGTGTGTGAGAGAGAGAGTGTGATTTGGGGGTTTCAAAGAAGGGACTTTACAAATCAGTTGTCATTTTTGTCTCTAAAATTCTTCCTTTAGGGTAAAAAAAAAAGAATGAAAATATTTTCCATTCAGAAGACATAAACTTACATGTGTGAACTGAGTAGGACGGATCATTTTGCTCTTTAATTTTGCCAAGTTGAACATTGCATTTGTTGTCAGTGTCCTAACCTGTGGCTTTCAGAAGTTGGGAGGTCAAGAAACACCTCATTGAACGACAAATTCTTATTTCCTTCAGGCGACTAAATGCGGAAGTGCAGAGAGGAGATAAAAAACTAGCTTCACGGGCGCTGCGTGGAAATTCCACCCAGAGTAACATTTCTTAGCCGAGAGCAGTCTAAACTCACTGGAAATCATTCTCAGGTTCTAAGACACATTACCCACAGGTTGTGAACAAAGGTTCATAATGTTTCCAAAGTCAGAATTGTTTACCTTCCTTCCACCTACCACGGAAAACTTACGTAACTTTTTTTTTTTTTTTCTCCTAAGGATAGGTAACAGATTTTGAAATATTCTGGTGAGGTTTCGCCTTACGGCAACCTACACTGACTTCTCCCCGGACAAAGGAAACTGACTGCCAGAAAAAGACCCAAGAACTCTATAATCACTGAAAATCAGTAACAAACTTGCTCTGACAGACACTGTGAGAGTCGTTCCTTCCCTCCACCTAGATCACTTACACCCACAGCAAACAAGACAACATCTGGATATTGTTTCACAGGCAAAAATAAAGCACTTTTTTTTTTTTGCCCCATCATTAAGTAAAAAACCCGTTTTCCACATGCAAACAGCACTTGTAAATTTCCCCCAGATAAGCTTGGAAGTTTTGAATGATTTTAAGTGAGTTTTAAGAGAATCACCAGTCGTTCATTGCCTGGGAGTAAAGTTTTTCAGAAATCTCTCCAGCCGGCTGAGGGCTACGGTGTTGACCGAAGCGCATACCTCTTACCTGCAGAGACAGATGCACCGGACGCCTGCCTAGATGGGAAGTTATGACCAGGCAAAGAAATGATCGGTCGATGCAGGTTGCCTTGGGAAAGAGAGGTGTTTAGGTTCTCTCAAAGTGAAGAAAAGTCTCTCGCTGTTTGCTGTCAGTCAAAAACAAGTTGGTACAAGTTTGAGTAGGATTTACCTGAAGGAACTGAAGAGAGGAGGAAAGAGATTGGGAGAGATTGAGCAGAGGGAGGAGGGACGAGGAGGGAGGAGGGAGTGGGGGGGAAAGAGAGGGAGAAAGGGAGAGGGAGAGGGAGAGAGGGCTCCATGATGTCAGCAATGTGCCTTGAGGAAATCTACAGACCAGCAGAAAATTCTAGTGGACACCCAGTCCTGAGCTCTCTGAACACCTGTAGGAAAGAAAACTAATGCCCTTTTAAAGAAAAGGGCCAGTTAATCTTTGAAGAAACTTTGGCCATTCTTATCAAAACCTTTTTTTTAAGGCCCCTTTGCCTAAATAAACCATAAATAAATAACCAGATGATCTCTTCTAACCAGCTCTCCTATACCCCATGTTCCCTCCTCCTCTTCCCTCCCCCCACTGCAAATGATTGTTAACAAAAATCCTTACTTCTTGGGAAAAAGCAAAGCAACTCATACAGATGATGATACACATATCAAATATATAGAAGCAAAATGTCACAGAGAAAAACTCCGTGTTTTTAGCTCAATCTCCCTATAGCCTCCGTTTTCCCTGACCAAAAAAAAAGCATAAAGAAGTTGGATAGATATGGGTAAAATTGGATTCTTCTGGATCGTGGAAGTTGGGATTGGCGCTGGTTTCCAGCATTTGTGCCCCGGTGTCCGTGCTTTTATGAGAATCGGTCAGATTTCCATCCTTGAAGCAGAAGTCTAAGGGGAGGTCACTGTCTCTGGAAATGGAGGCAGAGTTTCTTTCTGGAATACAGTTGTATGTCCTCCCTACACCGAGCCATTTCTTGTGGCCATCATGCCAAGGCCTGTGTGGGTCACCAGCCTTCCTGTGGCCAGAGTGCACATGGACTCTGGCAAGCCCACAGAGGAAGAATGGCTTTCCCACAGGTGCCTTCCCCGGTGAGATCCCCTGCACAGGTCCAAAGGCAACGCCCAGGGAAGCGAAAGGTCTCTGTCACAAAGATGATGATGACACACTCACGTGTCCTCTGCACAGGTTCCTTGGCAGGGTCAGGGCTCTACAGCTGCTTTAGGCTGGACAGAAGAGGGGGTGACTCAATCCATTTGTTGGAAGCAGATGATATGTCCCCTCCCCTGAGTTCTGGGTTCTACACTCCTGCGCACCACTCCACTTCACCTGGCTACAGCTGTTGCCCTCTGGGGGCTCAATCTAAGTGGGGGCAGGAATGAGTGAGGGGTCTTTTTTTTTTAAGGGGGAAAGTCTGAAACTGCCTACTTTATCCAACCCCCTCCCTTGACTCCAAGTCCTGGCATGAATCATGCCCTTTTTTCCTATTCGCCAATAGGAACGGTACATCATCCTTTTGTCCCTCTCTTTCCCAGGGAGCAGGGGCCAGCCTGCGAGAGTAGCGTGGCCCCTCGGAGAAGATGCTGGGCTCCCCGGGGGCTCAGGGCTGGAGAGAACGAAGAAGACATGCAGGGTGCAGATGTCTTCGAGCTGGCACTCTTACTCCAGACCATGGAATCGAATGCACGTCAGAGGAGGATGTGATGAAAGCCCCATATAAAACAGGGAAACACAGAGGTCCAAGATAACAAGAAGGGGAAAACCCAGCTTCAAGGCCTGACCGTATCCTACCCCAGGTGGTTTGTACAGGCTATCCCATCGGCCTGGAATGTTCTCCCTCAGATCTTCATTCGCCCAGATGACCCCGGTCAGGACTTGGCCCAATGGCACCTCTTCAGCGGGACTGGGCCTCCATCTCATATGGCGCTAACCCAACTGGGTACCTACTTCTCCCTTTTAGTCTGTATGCCATTTACTACTGTCTAAATTGTCCCGACTCTTTATCATTACTGTCGGTTTCGTTTAGCACTTGACCGCACCTGTCTTGTTCACTATGTGTCCCTGAAGGGACACCTGGCACATCACAGTCCCTAAAACAATTAATTGTCAAGTAGATTGATAAAAGATTATAAATGGACAGTACAATTTATTATGATTGAAATTTAATTCTTATTTTCTTACTTTTAATCAGTATTTCCAGGCTCAGCTCTAATTAGTAAACTAACATTTGAATACTTTTTCTCAACTTATAAAGTTCTTTTAGAAATGTTATTCATTTGATGTTCAGACCAAAAAGGCATGATTAGTTTAAGGGCAAGGAAGTGGGAGCCAGAGAGGTTAAGTGATGTGCTCAGAGTCACAGAGCTGGAAGGGGGTGAGGGGTGAGGCTCAAAACAGCTCTTCTCTCTCAGTCCATGCATTTTTCATTAGGCTACATTTTTCTCAAATTAGTCTATTGTGGGCATACATAGGCATATGTCAATTTCTTTATATATCAAGTCATACACTACATGAATGATAATCACAGTCTAATACTCCAGCAAGGTTTAGTTCTTACAAGATCGTACACAGCTGAGCTCATATCCCTTCATGACACACTCTTAAAAATGATGAAAGAAGAAAATGAGTTTAAAATAGTATGGATGCATGAAATCATTTAACAGTTAAGACGATATGCTTTATGTAGGTGATGTTTACCTGTTTTTGTTCATTTGCATCAGCTGGGGCTACATCAACAATCAGATGTTGAGATTGTAGATACGACAGAATTCACAAAAGGAGATGAGGCATTATAAATGCATGATAAAGTGTTGAGTCGTTGAGTGGGAAAGCTCTAGAAAAATATCTATGAGATTTCTGTCGCAGGGGACAGATTTTCCTTGGCATGTTTTAATAACTGAATGATCTAAGTATTTCCAATGCTACATGAGAGAGAGAAACGGGACAAATTATTAATGTTGACAAAAACCATTTTGTGTCACCCAATCTCCCTCCCATCCAATGAGTGGAATCTGCTTTTACAACCCACTTCTAAGGAGGAGGGTCCAGAATCTGCAATCAGATCACTTCAAAAAACATAGCTAATTATCTTGTAACTGAAAATGGTCAGTGTTATTGATCTTTTAGCCTAAAATAAAAACACAAACATGAATGAATGTTCAGTAAATCTTCCTTCTTTCCTCCCTTCCTTCCTTCCTTCTTTCCTTCCTTCCTTCCTTCCTTCCTTCCTTTCTTCCTTCCTTCCTTCCTTCCTCCTTCCCTTCCTTCCTTCCTAGTTAATTGAAAGCAAGACTCTTACATGTGTCAAATTTTAATACAGTATACATCTAAAATCTGAATTTTTATCCAAAGTTCTAAAATGATGTCTGAAAACTGGACAGAAAAGACCACAAGAGCTAGCTCTTTCAAGAGAGCCATTTTCCAAGAATAATTTCCAAAAAAGAAAAAAAAAAATGCTGTAGTGCTTCCAATTCCCATCTTGGCTTAAACCGAGACATAAAAACCTTCCTGTGTGATAAGAGGGAAAAAGTACATTTTTACCTTTGACTAGATCTATTTAAGTTGCATTAGATATGGGATGATTTACAGAGGATTATGTCAGTTTTTAAAACTTCCTGGAAGCCGCCTATGACCCCACCGGCTTCAACTGCCCTCCACAGGCCAGACAGGACTTGGTCCGGTCCCTCCTTTGCTCCCGCAGCCCCTGACCCAGAGATACGTAAAACATCCCATTCCCGTTTGAATGCAGATGAGCCATGGAGAATGAAGAATGCCCATCTCAATCCTTTCAAAACTCTGCGGGCCAGAGCTGGGGGCCTGCTTGCCTTTGACCTTGCCAATGGGAGGCTTGTCTCAGGAAGCCAAAAGTTGAAGTCTTGTCTTGGAGTGGCTCTCTAGAAGCAGCTATGGCAACAAGGATGTGTGTGCAATTTATTAAAGTGCTCCTGGGAGAAATCTGAGGGAGAGGAGGGGAGGCCAGCAGGGGAGGGATGAAGTTAAGTAAGGGGGCAGTTTTAGGCTCAGGCCAGTTCCTTGCCTGAATCTGGAGGGGCTTTTGGAGTGAAAGTTGCACTTCAATGAGGGAGCTGGACTTTCCCGCTCCTGCCCAGCCACCTTTGCTAAGAGTGGAAGTGCTAACAGGGTATCCCACTGCCCTGGTGCTCTGGTTTTCTGTATCTACAAGGAAGTGGGTCTGGTAGCCCAGGGCAGTCTTACGAAGTGGGTTGGGGCGGTGGCTGCAGGGCATCAGAAATAGTACTCATGGAAGCCTACGAATGCACACCCAGAAGCTGAGAAGGAGGTCCGAGGGGATTTGGGCAGACCACCAGCAGCATAGGCTCATCCTGTGAACACTTCCACTGGTACAGGTTCTCCCTTTACTGTGAACACTCACTCCCTCAGCAACCCCTACCCTCCTCCTCTGCTACATCAGTTTCCCACTCAAAATAGAATTGGGGAGGGAGGCGCCTGGGTGGCTCAGTCGATTAAGTGTCGGACTCTTGGTTTCAGCTCAGGTCATGATCTTGGTGTTGCGAGATCAAGCCCCCCATTGGTCTCCAAGCTCAGCATGGACTCTGCTTGAGATTTTCTCCACCCCCCCTTCCCCAACTCAACGTGCATGCACATACTCAATCTCTCTCAAATGAATAAATAAATCTTTAAAAAAGATAAATTTAAAAAATTAAAAATAATAAAATTGGGGATTTCAGCACTAAAATTTGGAATTTGACTTAAGATGCACATGGTCTTTTTATGCACAAGGGCAGTTCCTCAAGGTGCTGGGAGGATCCCAGCAGGGCCTTCTAGCACCACTTCTAGAACACTTTGTTATTGATATCATATCAATCTAATTTGATTCATAACTAAATCTCTTTGCTGGGTTACAAAGACCCCACAGTCCCAGGACTGGAGTAAAGGGCAGTTCAGCAGAAAGATTGGGAAATAGCTGACTATAAACAGTGTGATAAGTGCTGTACGATGGAAATATTCTAGAAGCCCACAGGAAGGGCAGTGGACTCTACCTGGGAGTTTGAAGGTAGGTTTCCAGAGGAGGGAATGATGGAGTTCAACTGATAAGGTTTTCATAGGCAGGGAAAAAGGTGGGCTGTAGGCATTACAGAAAGAAGGAATAGAACGAATAACAGTGAAGATGAATCAAGCCAACTGAGCGCCCCCTTGGGACATCTCAGAAATGCAGCTCTAACCTTAGCCTCATGGAATCTTGTCCAGAGAGCAAGAACCACAAAAACAAAAAGTGGATTCCATTATAGAATCATTAGGGTGTTTCACTGAGTGTGAAAATGTATAGGTCAAGTTGGCCTTAGTATCACCTCATGAGCCTGAAAGTTACCCTTCCCTTAGTAACATCTGAAGAATGAAGGCCACATTTTTATTTAATTAACATTTTGTTGATATTAATTTTTTTGGCTAAGTGATTCGAGCTCACTTTTGTTCTCCACCATTTCTACCTTCCATTCAGAAATTTCAGTCACCAAGCAGAAATGGGCTTGCCCAGAGCTAATCCTGTAAATCCCATTTTATCTGGGCAACTCATCAGCTCTCTAAGCCATCCTGTACTTAAACACCTCCTCTCCCCCCTTTGCAGTCCTACCTCTCCCACCGAATATCTCTTCATGGTGTGGCTCTGAGGGAGAGGGAAACTTTTACTAGCAGTTATGTTCCAAAAAGGAAGCAAAGAGAAGAATCAGAGAGGCTTAGTTATAGCTCGAAGGAACCTACAGGTCATCCCAACCAGTCTCTTAATATTTCGAGTTAGACTCTGAAGACCAGAGAGTGACCTTCACAGTGTCCACAGAGCCTGAAACCCAGGATCTACACCAACATGTCATTGAAGGTCCTCATACACTGTGCTATACTATGTTAGTCCCTAGTTTTACATGTTTGTGCACATATAATTTATTCAAGTGGCAGAAACCCACATCAAAGCTTGTATTGGTGTAAAAAGAAATGTGGGTATCAGTTTGACTTTGTCAGGATGTGAGAACATGCTCTTTGACTCATTCCCTTCCCAGATTTGGCTGATGGGCTTGGAGGCTCAAACTGATGAAATGTTAGTAGAGCAATAAGAATAATTACTCCAAAGACGTGGGCATGAGAAGTTCTCCTAGTGGATACTACACCAGATCAGGCTAGAAACAAAATAGTGTCCCCAGGCATTTAATGCAAAATGGAAGCAGGTGGCAGCCCTTATCCTAAAGCTTGCCCTTTGCTTTTGGTGCTTCCATGGCTGATCATTTATGACACATATAACATCTCTGAAGAATACGAAGATTCAGAATAGTCTCATTTTGCCTTTCAAAGATTGTTACCAGTTCTAGCATTCTCTCTCTTTTCTCCTTCTTCCCATAACATGCCATATGGTCCAAACAAGGTCCCTGTGGCATTAACTTCTTCCTGCTGTCAGCTTGCCTCAACCCAGAACTCACAAGCTACTCAAAGTTTTTTTCCTTAATTGAGGTTGAGACAGATAGGGAAGCAGATCAACACACGTTTGGCCCTCTTCTGTTGAATACAATCATGATCAAACATGCCAAGTTTTAGGGCATCATTTGGAAGAATGTGGCTGTTCTGTGTTCCATGAAGGACCTGCGAGATTTTGAAATTATCAACATTAACAACAAATTCTGAAAAGGAGCTTAACAAGCCAACTACTCAAGTCATAGAGGCTACCGACTGAAAGAGTAAGGCAAAGTAACAGTCTTTCAGTAAACCTAATGGAAAAGCTGGCCTTGTAGGTTTCCCAGATCTTGTGACAAGGCCACTTACTCCTGTCTGATGCAAGAAAGACCTCTTGCATAGAACAGGTGAATGGCCCTCACTGAATTACTTAAAAGGTCAGATGTTCTTGAACTTGTTATCATGTACTAGTTTTTAAACCAGGTCCCATAGGACACAGCCCCTCCAACTAGTAGATCATTTGCCCTGTTCACTCTTCCAGCAGATTTCCAAAATTACCTGTCCCCTTGTCCTTTGGGTCCCTAGGGGAGAAGCAGATGGGACTGAGAGCAACCTCCAGTTGGTCACTGGAGGTTTCTCCATCTTCCCATCACCATTCCCAACAAAAAAGAATTCCTCCTCAGGAAAACACAGAGGCTTTCTCACATGCTTCTTTAATGGGATAGCACAAAACTTATCCTAAAATGCAAAAGTTACTTAACAGAAATGTAATCTCCAAGTTATTCCTCTGAAGGGTGAGCAACCATCCTGGTTTTCCCATGCTTTCCCAAACTTTGTCCGAGTTTTAGGTCTGAAAGTCTCGTGTCCTGGAAAATCCCTCAGTCCCAGAAAAACTGCTATGGCTGATCACCCTATTCCCACATGTGTCCTCGGCTCCTTTGTAGTCAACTGCTAAATTCTTAATACTTGGTTTGGAAATAAAAGTGTTCATATAAGCATGATATCCTAATTTGTTAGCACCAAACTGACCTTTGCTAGGGCATGTGTAAAATCCAATTTTGTCAAACGGGAAAATGTGATACAAGAAAAGTCAGATACAAGAAATGTTCATCACTCTGTATAAAGGCTGGACACCATCCTTTAAACCTCCACTGAGTGAGTTGGTGATTGTACGTCCCTACTTGTCACATGGCTTGGGAGTTGGTGAGTTACAGAGCACCACCAACATGAACCCAGCAGTGTCCAATTTCCCCTTGCCTTATTCAAGTTGGACTTTGTTGCTTTAGCTGTTGTTGGTGCAACCTTATACCTCAGGTTAAATACACACAATTTGTCTCTGGTTCACCTCAGAGCCACTTTTACTAAGTGAACAGTGGCAGTTCCCATCAGTGAAAGGTATATCATAGTGTATGGTTTTCAGTGTTGAGAATATGGGTTGGTAAACAGAAATGCACCATCTACAGGGTAGAGTTACCAACCCCAGGTCATTGCAACTGATATGATGCCACCTTCCTTTTAAAGCCTAACAATATCACTGATTTGGCAATGTGTTACATGCATTAACTGACTTCTTCTATTGCTATCTTATTGTTGTTTAATCCTGAACCAACTATACAGGTAATCTGCTAGACCAGACAATGATAGGTGCATGGCCGTGGACCCTATCTCCACTAGATGGCCAAATACAGTATTTTATATATGGCAGGTTGAATCTGTGTCTGAGACTCCAAGAGCTACACTTAGAATATTTAAAATAGAAGAGTACAGAAAATGCTAATATCACCGTGAATAATTTCAACGATCAATTGGGGAAGACAAAAGCAGTGAATTATTCTAATTTCCCCCTGTTTTCATATTTAATGATTGCTCCTTGGTTATTGATAAGCTATATTCTTCAGCTTAAAAAAAAAAAGCACCAAGTTGATGGTGCATCTTTCTTTTTGGGCTGGAGATATCAAAGGACAAGCAAGGTGTGCAACTCCATCTGCTGTTGCGGCCACTACCCTTCCTCACCAGTCTGTCCCCTCTCTACAGGCTTCATTGTTCTGGCACTTCTTGACCTGATATTTGGGTTCCTGAGAACACACAGAGCCTTTTCCACTTCTCCCAAGTTCAGTCCCTGGCTTCTAGCTCAGCCTACTGTGTGCATATTGAATGTTTTCCAGCCCTTTATTTCGTTTAGCAGTTAGTGATATTATTATGCTGTAACTCTTTCATTTGTAATGCCCTGAATAACTTCCCTATGAACCCATATAGCCCCTATCTCTGGTAGCCACACAAAAGAATATCATAAAACATTCTGCTTCTGCCTCAGTACCCCTATTTCTACAGGGCATAAATGCAGGAAGGCCTAGGAGAATTCTCAGGGCTCATTTTAGGTATTTATCATTAGCAGAGGTGGGTAAACAACTAAGGTTTTTACTGTGGGATCTTTCCCATTGCAAAATTGTACCTTTTGCCAAATATTCTAGTTATTGTGGAAAAAGTGAGTGATGCAAACTGGCTAAATTATGCAAAGTGCAAGATCCCACCCGAGTTGTCATAAACTCTGAAGGACTTCACACCAAAGATGCAGTGTGAGTGTAGAAAGAGGGTGTTGGGCACTCTTAAAATACCAGCTGTGAACCCCATCTTTTCCTTGTCAACCTCAGCAGAGTGTCCATGCTGCTCAGGTAAACACTGCCTGGATAAGGTGAAGCTCTACCCAAAGCATGTGTTAAACAAAAAAATGGGCTCAAAGGGAGGGTTGTCCACGGTCACTCGTGTCCTTGCATGGCGCTTCATCTTATCAAGTGCCCTTGTAGACACTGCTGAGTCACCAGCAGAACAAAGAGATGATAAAGAAAGCCAATAAAAGGATGCCTTTTTTTTTTTCTTACTGTTCCCCTCCTTGATGGTCCAGCCTGAATAAGAGAATCTGGAGAATTCTGAGGCAAGCCTGGGCTCCTGAAAGCCAGGCTGCGCCATCTTCACCTTCCTCAGCGGTTGCTAGGACCTATCCAGGCTGGAAATGGCATTGACTGGATTTGCTTTACTCCCCCACTAAGAAATATTCCTCGGGTTATTTGTCCTCCATGCATTTATTTTTGGCCACAGGCTGGAGGACATTTCTGTCTCCATCATCTGTTCTGTCCCACGAGCTTGGGTTCATCACTGTGGTCACCTTCATCCAGAGTGAGCGCTGATTGATAATTTGCTCCTTGTCACACTATTCCCGTTGTCAGCTTTCTGCTAATCACTGAAAACTTGCCTGAGCTCACTTCCCTTCTGAAATCTGTGTGTACTTACTAGCCAGCGGTGATGCCAAAGGCACAGTGTTCCGGTCTATCAGTCAGTAAATAGCACTTATCACTCAGTGAAGCACGCACACAAACCGAAGTACTTGGATTATCAGCTTAGACTCACATTGATCTCTTGGACAAACATCGTCATGTTTTGTTTTTCAAATTGCTTAATGGTAATCTTATCTTACTTGTCAGTTCTCACTTTACAGTGCAAGACTTAACAGAAGAATTGAAGGCAAAATGTCATCCTTGCCTCAGAATGCTGAATTATTATATTATTTCTTTCTGGCAAGCAGTACAATATAATGGAGAAAAGTATAGGTTTAGTCTCAGACAGCTGTGGATTTGATTCTAGAATGGCTATGCACTAACAGCATGACCGGGGGTAAGTTAACTCACTTCTCTGAGCTGGTTTTTGCACGAGTGAACTGAGAGAAGCAGATTTACCTCCTGGGTCCTTGTGCAGTTTACATGGGGGAGGGGGTGGGAAGTGTCTGATTCCATGAGCGCTCTGTCAGGGGACACTGGGGAGCAGAGTTCTATGGTGAGGGTGGCTGGTATCAAGACACTCTTCCTGCCCATTGCACTTGGCCACTGTGACAGGATACTCATTTGTTTTGCCGGAACTCACACCCACTAATGGTCCTGTGCATATCCCTGTTCTAATACCTAGATTATCCTTTCTTCTTCAGTGTTTGAATTGTGGGACAGATAAACTGGATACTCCAATTCCTTTAAGATCTGCTGTGTTTTTACCAGTCCTTATGCAGGGACCCTGAGCTGGCTTAAAATACCTTAAATGATTTGCATTCCCTAGAAGTCCTGCTGCTTCTTCCAAGGGCAGCAGTGTACATCTGAGTGTTTTCTGAGTATTACTCTTTTTTTTTTTTTATCGAAAACCACTTGAGTAGTCAAATAGTTTAGATTACTTGAAAAAATAGAACTTAATTAGCTCATTCCTAGGAACCTTGAATTTAATCACACCAATTTTCCTGAAGTGCCTTGCATTGCAACGATTAGCTATAAGGTTTATGCCACTTAGTTAAGCATTGTTTCTTGACTTTTATGGGACATCAGTATTCCCAGAAATCAAGCATGGGAATCTATCTCCTATCTTGGTTATAGAACCTAAGATAATATTTGACGTTGCCCGAACACCCCTTCTGTTCCTTGTTTGCTGCTGAAGTGCTTATTCCACCTGATGCTGAATCAAATACAACCAACTTGCTGATGTGTGTAAGCAAGGAGGGGCGGAGATTAAGGGGTGGGGAGTGTATGGATAGTGTTCTCTGTTCCTTACGATGCAATGTGCTCTTACCAGCAATGTATCCAGGGAAAAGTTGGATTGTAGAAATCATGTGGGCAGGGTCAGCAGGGGCCAAATCTGGAAACAGTGATGCTTGTCAGTTCACTGAGTCCTAGAGATGGAATTTCAGTTAAGAGGGAAGCCTGCATCACCAAGGTCCTTTCTGATGTTTGTTAGGTGTTGGGTTCCCTCCTCAGAGTACAGTGAGAGGGTAGCAGGTAATGGAAAGCTTCTCTTATAGTTGTACATGCAAAACCATGTGCGTGTGCTCCTGATGCACATGGGGAAACCAGCACAAGATGGAACAAGAATGACAACAGTGACATTATCTTTCCACTGAGAGGCTAAGTGTACCAGTGACCTTGGGAGCATGGTGTACAGAATAACAGGGATTTCTTTTAATTCCAGTGTTAATCTATCATCTATCTATCTACCCATCCATCCACCCATCTGTCCTTCACTTTCTGGTATTATGATGGAATTTTCTCTTTTTCTTTGAATCGAAGCTCAGGATAACTTCTCACTTTAAATGTCTCCTATCAAAAGGACTAGCCCGGTGATGGGTTTTAAGGAGGGCACTGCATGGAGCAATGGGTGTTATACAAAAACAATGAATCGTAGATCACCACATCAAAAACTAATGATGTATTGTATGGTGACTAATAAAATAAATTAAAAAAATAAATAAAATTAAATTTTAAAAAAGGACTAAGTTCAAGTTTGGTTTTCAAACATGCATTTATACTATTGTGAACAGCAAATCCCAGATGTGAAATTTGTGGAGTAGGACTGGTTCTACCAGTCTGATAGAGAAGTAGGTAAATACATTCCCCTTCAACACACACACACACACACACACACACACACACACACACACCCCATACTGGCCAGGAGGCAAATATTGTAGTCATAAGGTAGGGTAGCATGAAACATAATTTATCTCCTAAAGATTATGTTGGAACTTCGCTTGCTTTGTAATATAGTTCTGCACTGTTTTGTTTTTTTTTTTTTTTTTATAATTGAAAGCACTGGAGAGGTTCATACTTTGCCTTAAATGATTAACACTTATTTTAACCAAGATTTTAGAAACTCTCCTTTCAGGTCACTGTAACTCATCTCTTAACCCCCAGCAGATAGTAGGGAATATGGAAATATCCTCATCCCTCATATGAGTTTCTGTGAATTCAAAGAAAATCAAAGGCAGCCTTGGAGATTTTATTTTTGGCTTGCATTCTGCAGAAATATCCCTCCAAACATTCGTCTTCATTGTATGCCAACAGTAACCAATACTCCTGGATCTGATTGAAGTTGGCAACACAAGCAAACTCTAGGGAGCTCACTGATCAAGAAAAATCAAGACTTTATTAGTGGTCATGATTCTTATTCCGGAGCCATTATCCCATATGATAAGAAATTGAGACTTGGGCCAGACACACAACTCATTTTGGTTTTAATCATAAAAATTGCCATTTGTGGAAATCTTACCATGAATAAGGAATTTGATTTAGGTATTTTATAGCCACTATCTTGTTTAATTATTATTAACTATTAAGTTATTTATTCTAATAGTACATTTACTACCGTATTTAACAAATCAGTATCTGTAAGATAAAGATTATTATTTCTACTTTATAGATGAGAAAACTAAGCCTTAGATTAAGTCACTTGCCCAAGACCAAATAGCTAGTAATTTGAGGCACAGAGATGCAAATCTTGGTCTCACTTCAAAGCTCACACTCTGAATCACTGTATTTTACAGCCACCCATGAATTCACAACCCAAGTGGGTCATCTCAGGGTTGACTGAGCTACAGTAATGGGTCACACCATGAAGAAGACAGAAATGGCCAAAAATGAACACATGACATCAGACCAGAGTCCTGTTTGATTTCTAGCTATATACATCCTTCATCTTTTTAAAAGAATATATAAGTGGAATCATTTACAAGGTGATCTCACAACCTAGTTTTAGATGAGGGGGTTCTCAAGTGAAGGGACCATGGGGCAAATGATAGCCTTTGGTAACTTCCTCCTGGTAGTATTTTTAGCTTTGTGATGATAATGAAATAGAACAGCAGTACTCAATCCTGACTATACATTAGAATCACCCAAAGAGACTTTTTAAATGGCCAAGGGAATCTGATTTAATTGGTCTGGGGTGAGGCTTGGACATCAATATTGTGCTTATGATCCTGGGATGATGAGAATAAAACCAGGGTTGAGAAACAGGGAGGCAGACAGAGAGAAGACGTTGGGCACAGACCCAGTATGAGGTAAACTCAGATTTCCAGTCCAGGTTTCCAGCCCACTATCTCTTCCCACTGAGCCTCCCTCTGCGACTTCCTCCTGTTTTCAGACCTACCCTGTGATGGTGCTGCGTATAGAACCCTTCTGTGGCCACTGAGAGGCTGTCCCTGTACCTTTCCCAACCTTGAAAATAGCATCTTAGACCCACAATGTCCATGTGGTCATCTGCCTCCTGATGTGTCCAAGTCCCTAAGCTGGCCCTTTGGTCTGTTCCCAGTCTACCTCTCTGGTTACTTTGATGACCTCTTCTTAACAACGGAGGCTGTTCTTAGTCTGGAGTACCTACTGGTTCCAATTAGTTCTGCAGGATAAATACCTTAAAAGTTACAAGACAGGGGCGCCTGGGTGGTTCAGTCAGTTGTGTCCAAGTCTTGGTTTCAGCTCAGGTCATGATCTCAGGGTCGTGGGATTGAGCCCTGCCTGAGGTTCCATGCTCAGCGGGGAGTCTGCTTGAAGATTCTCTCCTTCTGCCCCTCCCCCATCTCAATCTCTAAAAATAAATAAATCTAAAAAAAAAAAGCTACAAGACAAATTCCCACTGTCTCATTAGCTGCTAGTGCCATTGTCCCTAGGGCCTGGATGAGACATAGCTTTTCCAGGGGTCAAAGGAAAACGTTCCTCTTCCCCTACTTCCCTAAGTCATTTTGAACTCTGGGTTGTGTAGGGGTGGGCTGGAGCCAGAGGTAAATATCTTATTGGTTGGGCTTAGATCTGTTTAAAGGGGACAGTTGGAGACCAGGGGGCTCTGGGTGTCCCCCTGCCAGGGGAGTCAAAAGTTCTATAGACAATTTCCAACCCGCTCCAGATGAAACAAATGCAACGTCTGGATGAAGTGGAAGGCACAGCTATGCAGAGGGTGGTTTGGTAACCACGAGATGAGGAAGGACAATGGTCTATGGTCAGGTCCTAAGGCTCGGTTTAGGTTGAGTTTCTGTGTCAAGCCCAGAATGGGGACTCATCTCTGCTTTCCTGGTGTTTTTAGGGTCTCAACTAAGGGACCAAAGTCCATCCCTTTGTCCTCCCTTGTGTACAACTTGTGTATGAGAACTAGCTGTTAGGCCCAGGGAGAATGAGGAGGTGCGGTCTGGTTTATATTACATATCGATCCCTCCTCAAAATACATCTAATCTGGTACAGTCTTTTCTTTCTCCCTCCCAGATTCTGGTGGGTGAGAAACCAGTTTAACCACAAAGAGCTTAGTGAGCCAGCGCCAGGAACTTTGTCTCAGGTTGGGTTTGTGTAAACAAGATAGTCACAAAGATGGGGTATTATTTAAAAGAAAAAGGAGGAAAAAAGAAAAGACAGTGCCTTGGTGCATTTCTTAAATGGGTCAAACTTCATGCCATCTAAAAATGAAATAAATAAGGATTCAAGCTTGGGAGTCACTGAGCAAGTCTTTATTCAAGTAACAAGTGGACAACAAGAGAAATGCAATGGAAAATGATCTCACGTAGTTTAAGTCCAATTCAACACAACAGAACCAAACAGTTTGCTTTACAAATGGTTATTTTATGGTAAGAATAGTCTAGCTCAGGGACCAGCAAACCACAGCCCGAAGGTCAAATATGGCCCACCACCTGTTTTTAAAATTAAGATTTATTGCAATGCAGCCATGCCCATTTGTCTACAAGTTGTTCACGGCTCCTTTCATGCCAAAAGTGACAGTGTCACAGAATTGTGACAAGGAAGTATGGCCCACAAAACAGAAAATATTTACTATCTGGTCTTTTTGAAAAAAAAAAAAAAAAAATGCCAACCCTTGATCCAGCAGATCAAACTGTATAAAATGAAGCATTTGAAACAACCTTCTTGGCCACAGTAAGTACAGGAAGTCTCCAGAAAAAAAAGGGGGTTCTTTCCAATAAATAATTATTGAGCACCAAGTGCAGGGTTTGTGCTGTGAATATAAGGGAATAAAAAGATGTTCACTTTATAATCCTACCCTACAGTCCAGTAGAAAAAGTCAGAAAGAAGATAAATGGTCCTAAAATGTCGTAGCTTGAAAAACATCCAAAATCTTAACTTTCTAAAACTTTAGCCTGAATCTCACTAATGGTATAGACAAAGGCAAGAGGCTTTCAATGTTTCTGAATTAGACATAAGCTATGTCAGATAGTTTTAGCCGAATTTCCATTGTTAGCCATTTGTTACTTGAATAAAGACTTGCTAAGTGACTCTCAAGCTTGAGTCCTTTATTATTTCATTTTTAGGCTGTGCTGAGGTCACAGAGCCAGGTGGAGAGGCAGGGAATGGAATCTCAACTCTTTGTTTCCTCCTCACACACCGCAGCATTTGGCTTGTTCAACAGTCACCAAGTTTAATGAAGCACCTGCTATGGGCCAAGCACTCTCCTACCAGCTATGAAGACAGCAATAAATAGAACAGACCCTTTGTGCTGTTGAATTTTCTTTCCCCTTTCCCTGGAGCGTCCAAGTGAGCATACATTTGCCTCATTTGTCAGGAGGAAAAGAAGACCAAGGTAAGTGAAGGTCCTGGGGATCAATGTGGTGGCTGGGAGGTCGGGAATGTGCCATTGAAGAGGCTAGGTTTGGACTGAGACCTGCAAGGATGGAGGAGTTGGCTGAGCAGATAGAGTCCTAGAGGGGAGGCTGGGGAAGGAAAGTTTTGGGTGTGCACAGGGGAGCAAGGATGCCGGTGTGGTAGGAGAGGCATGGGGGTGAGGGCTGAGCAAGAAACCTTGTAGGGCCTGCAAGCATGGTAAGAATTTGAAACAAAGCTACTTGGGCACTTAAAATGATAACAAATGTTGGATGGGGCCCTTTCTCTTTAAACTCCTTGCCCTGGGTATTTTTTTGGTTTGGACTCAAAGGGTGCATGTTCCCATGTGTGTGCTGGTGTGTGTGTGTGTGTGTGTGTGGTGTGTGTGTGTGTATGGGGACGGGTCTTTTATGCATGCAGCCCCATGTGAAATGCTGGTGCTCAGGTATCCCCAGATCGCTGTCCGCGTGGCAGAAACAAGCATCAGAGAGGCATTAGTGGGACAGGATGTACTTCGGAGCAACCTTGGGTCGATCTGGGAAGCTCATCACCACGGTAGTGCTGGCTCCCTGATTACATTTTCTGTTTGGGTAAAGAACCAAGAAAGAGCATGGAAAAGGCACTATTTGGGTGTTGCCTGAACAAAAGAAAATGGCCAATGCACACATTGGCGGGGGGTAGAGGTGACCACAGGTCCAGGTACGCTTGTGCCTGTTGAGGATAATCCCTCCCTGGACAGAAGAAAGCAGTCTACACACAACACTGGGACCAAGGAAAAAAGAGAGCCAGTCTTTCTTGAAACGTTTAGACTAAAAAAATGGGATAATCCATGGAGGGTGAAAGTCCCATATTGCTTTGCCCAAATTCATCTAGGCAGTTACCTCAACCGTACACATTGTCACAAATTTGCTATTTGTAGCAGAGAGTCTGGATCTGGAAAGCGAGTTCATTTGTACAAGATGAAAATTCCACTGGGCTACCCTGGTCCGTGCCATTCACCACGGACGGAGAGGTGTCAGCAGGCCTCACGGCAAAGGCTGCAGGCTCATGCTGCCCACTGGTGAGCTGAGCTCCGACACCCCAGCCTTCGATGAGACCCCAGGAACTAAAGCCATGACCCGCTGCATAGGAAGGTGACCTGGCTGCCTTGCATTGGGGAAATTGCAAACCTGAAAATTTTCAGCAAGAAAAACATGTCTTACCAAAGCGCAAACCAGACACTTGGCACCCACTCTCTGTGACGCAGGGCTCCCCGGCTGGCAGGAAAACCACAGTAAAGAACTGATTAGGCTGCTAGAACACATTCCATGGGCTGTCCAAAGCTATTTTTATTTTACAATAAGGTACAATATGTTCCATGATGCTGTCTATCCTGGACTTTTTTTTAAATTGCATTTGCCATACTCATCAATCCTGGTAAATCACAGAAAATCTGTCAATCGTTTGAACAAATTAACTAGTTTGGGTGTGTTTATTAAATTCAAGAGCAACAGGAATACACATATGTAACCTTTATTGTGAACAGTACACGGATGGTTAGTACCACCTGTTGACCATGGAAATCTTTTGTGGGAGATGGGCCTTTCTAGAAACTGAGTCCCTGGAAAACGCTTTTGAGTTTACAGACCAAATGCTGGCATTTTTAAATCTTTTTTTTTTCCTTTCTTTCCTTTAAGAGAAGTCAATTGTGAAAGCAATGTTTGGTCAAGTGTTATTTGGTCAAGAAATGTACTAACTCCTTGTAATAGAGCATTCCAAGAACTTTACCCATAAGAAAATAAATGTGCCTGTTTTCACTTAGACTCCATAAAAATTACAGTTGTTTTGGAAGAAGGAATGGTTCCCCTGTAACATAATGGATATTCAACAACTCAGATGCAATTGGGGAATGACTTCCCACCCACCTCCGAAAGGAAAACAGACAACCGGTGTAAGATTACTGGTAAAGTCCAGACCATGCATTACGACTCGCACTCAAGAAAAACTTCCTTGCTAATGCTTAACTTGTTATCGTAACCACTTTTGATTTTTCAGAACTTCCTAGCAACTTTTTAACCGTTTTCAACCAGGAAAACTGGACAGAGTGCAGCCAATCCAGTTGTCAGGCCCTCTGAAGAAGGTCTAGCCTCTAGGACCTTTGAAAATTCCCCACTGTTTTAACTTCTTGCCAACCTTGAAAAGTCTAGAGGTTACAAGATGTTAGCCATCCACAAGACCATGGTGGGAGTCTACATTTCTTGATGGCTGTTTAAAAAGAGGGTGGGCACAACAATCCCTGTGATAAAGTGTATTTAAAGACAGTGGTCTTGGAGATACAAGAGTGAGGGGAGGTAGAAATGACTAGCAAATTTATTCATAACAGGGAAAAAGACTAGGGAATATACCCCAGAACTAGAAGCTCTGCAAGGGACTGCAGTAAAATAATGCTCATATGCTCATATGTGCAAATTTACACCTCATAAGAAAACATACATAAACAATGTTTTAGCGTCAATTTTGCTGACAAGATCAGGAGACATGAGCCAAACATCTGCATTGAATGATAAAGTCACAGCAAAAATGTTCATTTTCTACTGTCAGGCCATGACAGAATGTTTGCTCCTTTCACCTCAAGTTGAGAGGAGACCCCAAGGGAAGCTCCTGTGCTGTGAGCATTAGTGCTGATGTTTCCCTTGTAGCTCTAATTTGTATTTTGAGATAAGGTTGGAGGAGCGGACTTTTTTCATACCTTTGGTTTGCTCATTAGCCTGCAAATATCTTGCACATCTATGCAGTACCCTGTGCATTGTTTAACTATTATTTTTTATTTAGCTTTTATAGGGTACCAAAAATGTGGTTGGAGTTAAGTACCTTTTCTGCTTTTCCAGCTACAGTGGAAATTATTTTTGTTTGAAGCTCTTCAAAAGAAAAAAGTGGCGGGGGTGGGGGGAGGAAAAACATAAAAATAAATCAGGACCCAGAAGAGGTTTTTCAGAACTCATGTGTTCAGATGCCTTGACAAGGGAGTCCTGTGGGTTGCCCATGGGTTCTCTGGGAAAGTGGGATGTCTTCACTGAGTGCCCTAGGTGGCTATTCAATTTGGTGTACTTTCTGGCTTGGTGGCTTTGTGACCTTGGGCTAGTCAGATAGCAATCTCATGGGAACTGAGCAATGGCTACAAATATCAAAGTTGTAATGTAAATGTCAAATCAAAGAGATTTCTGGCTGAATTCTTAGTAGTAAGTGTGAACATACCTCCAGGAACATCTGGCTCCCTGAAATATTGAAAACAAAAAACAAAAAGCAAACTAGTTCTGAATTCTTCTCCATCCATGCCATGTGGATAGGTCTTTTCTTGCTCCTGTATCAGCAAGCCAGGAACCACAGCTTCTATGGTTCAGTAGGAAGTGGCTTGTTACCGTCATCCAGCAACACCCTAGATGTCCAAGGTCACAGTTGTGAACCTACTGTTAAGGTTTGAACTTACAGACCTTCCCAAGGGGACTTGCCTTCCAGTTGCAGAGCTGTCTTTAACTAGGGAGTGACCTCTGAGTACAAAAATGCTTTGTAAGGGAAAGACGGGTGAAGAGATTTAGAGAGCCAAAGGGAGAAATGGTTTACTCCTACACTCTTGCTTTTCCATACCAAACCCTGGACGGTATAGTATTGGAAAACACTTTTATCTGATTATTCTATTTCTTTCCTCTTTTCCTTCCACTGGGGAAACTTTCTTCCTTTTATGAATAATCTTTCAGAGGACTTCTTCCTCAGGTTTAAAGCATTATAGCCTTCAACCCGGAAGTGATAATTAGGCTGGTTTTTAAATAACTTGTGTTCATTTTGTCTTTGCAATTAACAAAAGGAGGTATCACTGCGATCAAGCTTTAAGATGCCTGTATTCATATGCTTGTATTTATAACTGAGCACACACTGTGGGTCCGGCTATGGCCCAAAGGGAAGCTATCAGCACCCTTCTCAGAGTTGCCCTGTTGCTCTTCTGAGCCTTGGGAAAGCCCAAATTGCTGTATTCACTGGACCTGGTCATCTACCAAAAATGAGCAGAGTGCCTGAACACCATTGATTTTGATGGGCAGCCAACATCACTTTCCACGTCCAGATGAAGAACAGCAGGAAGAACTATTTCAATAATTGTTGAATGAAGACAATTGGAGGGAAGAGACTGCTGCTTGCCTAACTCACCAACATCTTCAACTCTTTATGCACAAAGAATCAAGCCTCCAATATAGCAGCTAAAACACTATACTTCTCAGCCACCTATGAGAAATAAGCAGAAGATTACTGAGAGGGTATAATAAAGAGTCTGACTCCATTTCTGATATCTGACTGCTTTCAAGCCCCACCTCCCTTCCTCTTCTGCCCCACATCTAGGAAGCTGATAAGGAAGCCTGGGTACTCCCTCCTTTGATGTGGTGGAAAGTTTCAATCCCACAAGCTCCTACCCACATGCAGGAACTCTCACCCTGGCTTAATCTCCTACCTTCCATAAAAGACAAGGCAGTCTCCTTTTGCTGCTGTCTTAAGCTATTTTTGGATCATCTTGGGAGCATGCCTTTCTCACCCCACAAAACTTCATTTTGTCAGTAGTAAACATTTCCATACCCTCCTGGTGGATGCATGTACGGTATCATCAGTTTCAACACCTGAACCAAATTTCGGGTAAGCTGTCCATCCACCTCTAGAAGACCTCTTTACAAGAATTTACTTAACTGGATGTGTCACTTTTGCCCTTCACTCTTTCCCTATTCCTGCTGGTGGTATAACAGCCAGCCCTCTTGCAATGCGGAGAAGCAAACCTGTGCTAAGAATGGCTGAGTAGAAAGAAAGAGGGAACCTAGGTCCCTGGTGACATTGTGAATTACCCTCCCATCCCTACACTGCCTGCTTCTGAGTCTCTCAAGTCGTGAAAACCAGACAAATTTATTCAGTTGCTTGTAGCTGAAGACAGTTCCAACTATAGGACTGTGACTGAGTTGTTTCTTGACCTCATAAATGGAAATTAGTACTTTTTGCCAGGATGTGAACAAGTGAATATCAAAATATTTGAAACACCTAGGACTAAGTCATTCTCAGTGGAGTGTCCCTGTAACTAAGGGCATTTACTGGATCTTTTCTGGGCTGGATTCCTTTGGGAGAAACAAGCCTACATAAGCTCACAGAGAGAACCTGTTTTCATAGTTGGAAAATGGTCTGGAAATTGGTCTACAGTAGAATTTGGAGAGAAGTTCAGAACGAAGCATTTTGGTTGGGAAGCCACCCATATATCTAACTCATACTGTGAATGTACCTAAGAGAACCAAAGTGTCAGGAAGAAAGGGGACTGCTTACTGAGTACCAATTCTTTCACTGGTAATGTGTTAGATGTGCAAAGAGAAGAGAATATAAGCTTCCTTCCCTTAACACTTGGTGGAGGAGTTAGTGCAAGCATGCTAAAAGGTCATGAAGGGAATGACAACAGTCTTCTTCAAATATAATTAGAATTAGATTTGGATAAATTGACACAAGAAGCAAGTGATGATGAACAAAACCATGTGAGCCAGATACAGGAAACTGACTAAAGCTAGATCCCCATCACTTCCCTCAATAAGCTAAATAGTATGTCCCATCTTGACCTGGCAGATAATGCAGAAAGGGGAGAGAGCTGGAGGCAAGCCCCCTGATGGTGTGGTTTTTCCATATAAGCAAGAAACAACACAGCATTTATTTTTTTGAGGAAATGAGTAAATACCAAGTTTATAGGCAAAAGGAAGTAACAATATAATTGCAGAATAGAAATGTTAACATAGTCTAAATCACCTATCTTTACAAAAATGACATACCTATTCCAGAGATAATCATCTCTGACTGGAGCTCATCAAAGTTCCAAGTATTTTATCTTCACATTTCTCTTTGTTGTTGGTAAAAGTTAACAGACAACTTCCAGAGTGCATCACAGACCAATAGCCACTGACTTGAAGCAGTTTTTAAAAGTAGTTTTAAGTACTCACTATCTTAGTATTTTTGACAGTCCATATGTCAGAGATAAGATGATAAACATTCATGTTGTTGATAGAGTGAGCACACAATCAAAGAAAACAAGGAGGAAATTCCCCTCACAAGGCTCCCATCACAGCCCTGCCTGGGGTAGCCGTGGGAGTGTCTATACCTTCTTTTGCAGGAGTAACAAATAAGCTCAAATTTCAGCTCAACTCTTTAGACAGAAGAAGAGAGAGTTTAGTCAAAACCTGAAGCAGTTTGTTGACAGATTTCCTAACAAACAAAGGCAAAAGGAAAAGGGAGGAAACTTCCTAAACTACTTCAGGAAAAGCCCCAAACAAGAGTCTCTGTGTCCAAAAACCTGTTAAATCTACTGAAACTATTTCTGACCATATTGATTTTTTCTGGAAAGTGAAGGTCTCAGTTAAACTCTCAGCATTTCTTGATTTTAGCAGGAAACTACTTTACGTGGGTGTCTGGACATCACTCTCTGCTGAAGCATGGAGAAAGGGATCTAGCAACACACCCAACCTGCCGGACAGGTACTGCCTCTCCCTGGATGGCTTATTCATGAGTCCGAAAACACCTCTGTTGTCAGTCTTGCATTTTATTTCATTCCTAAACTTGTCAGACTTGGGATGCTGAACAAATTTTAAAATTCAGAAATATGAATCATTGTAAAAACCAGTCACTCACCACTCAGCTTTCCAAATAGCAGATGTCTTTATGCATAAACTCCCATTTATTGAAATGTTTATATAGGCAAGAAGGAACTCTATAATAATACTAATGACAACACTCAAGCTAGGTCTCTATAACCACAGGAATATCAGACATTGAAGCTTTGGTTGTAATGGTTTCAGGGCCTTGTTGGCCTGTTCAAAAATGTGAAGCACTCTTTCATGAATTGGAGATCTTTAGACCCAGCCTTAGTCAGTCCTTCAAAGAGATCAAAAAGTCATGAAGTTCCTTAATTGCCTTCGTTATATCTTGCTGGAAAGAAGTCTCATTTGGGTGTTTCTTTTTCATCTACGTGGAACCCAGGGCTGCAGTAACTAATCACTTCACCATATTGTGTAGAACTTTTATTCAAAATATGATTCAGGGCTTATTACATGTATTAATGTAATATATCTGACGAGGACAGCATAAAGGAGGTAGAAGGGAACAAGCTGTGTTGCAGTGAGGAGATGACACAGGCGGTAACTTGTATCTACAGGAACAAACGAAGAGAACAAGAAACGAACAATACAAAGATTGATATAATAAAGTCTTTAGATATATACTTTCCCTTCTTATCTGAGCTTCCTTAAAAGATATAAAATTATATAAACTAATAATTACAGCAATTTATCGTTGTGCTTGTAACATATAGAGAGATAATATGTATAACAATAATATTATCAAAAAAGGGGAAAGAAGAGCTTTGTAAGAGAAAAGTATCTATGTCTCACTGATATTTAGTATAAGTCTAAAGTCAATTTTGGTAAGTCAAGACATATACCATAAACCCTAGAAATTAACTTACTCTAGGCCACTAAGAAAATAACTAAAAATATAGTTGAAAAGTCATCGGAGGAATTAAACTATTATACTAAAATATGCATTTAATGCAAAAGAGAATAGTAAAGGAGGAATAGAGGAACAAAATGTGACAGGAGACTTACAGAAGGCAAAAAGTAAAATGGAAGATGTAAATTCAATATTAAATGGGAATGGATTAAACAGTCTAATCAAAAGGCAGAAATTGTTAGATTGGATAAGAAAACATGATTCAAGTATATGCTGTCTACAGAATGCAAACTTTGGTTTCAATTATACAAATAGGTTGAAAATAAAAAGGATGGAAAAAGATATACCATGCAAACAACAACCAGAAAAGAATTACTAATATCAGGGAAAATAGATTTGAAGGCCAAAAAAATATATATTACTAGAGATAAACAGGACATTTTATAATGATGAAAGTGTCAATTGATCAGAAAAATATAATAATTGAAAACATATGCAAACTAGCACAAGTGCCCCATAACACATGAAGCAAAAACTGACAGAATCAAAGAAGAAATAGACAATTCAACAATAATAGCTGATGACTCCTCTATCCCACTTTCAATAATGTATAGAACAACTAGGAAGTAGGTCAAAAAGATATGGACTTGAACAACACTAGAAACAAACAAGAACTAACAAACATTTATAGACCATTTTACTTAACAATAGAATATATATTTTTCTCAAGTGCACAGGGAACACTATCCCAGAAAGACCATATGCTAGGTTCAGTAAATTTCAAAGGCTGGAGATCATGTAAAGTATGTTCTCTGAACCACAATGGAGTGAAATTAGAAATTTATAATAAAAAGTAATTTGAGAAATTAACAAATATCTGGAAATTAAACAGCACATCCCTAAATAACCAAAGAATAAATCACAAAGGAAATTAAGAAATACTTTGAGATGAATAAAAACTAAACACAGCATATCAAAACATACAGGATACAAGTAAAGCAACGCTTATAAGGAAATGCATTGCCATAAACACCTACATTGAAAAGGGAGAAAGATCTCAAATCAATAACCCAAACTTCACCTTAAGACACTGGAAAAACAAGAGAAAACTGAAGCTGAAGTAAGCATAGGGAGTAAATAGTAAAAATTAGAGTGGAAATTAATGAAATGGAGATTAGAAAAAACATGTAAAAATTAATTAAACCAAAAGTTAGTTCCTTGAAAAGACCAACAAAATTGACAAAGCTTTGACTAGATTGACTAAGAGAAAGAATTAAAAACTCAAATTATTAAAATCAAGAATGAAAAAGCAGATTAGTCAACATTACCAATCTTATAGAAATAAAAATGATTATAAGGGAATAGTATGAACTGCTCTGTGTCATGGGCATGTACGACATGGACAAGTTCTTAGAAAGACACAAACTACTGCAATTGACTCAAGAAGAAACAAAATTGGAATACACATATAACAAGTAAAAAGATTAAATTACTAACTTAAAAGCTTCTTGCAAAGAAAGGCCCAGGCCCAGATGACTTGACTAGTACATTTTACCAAACATTTAAATAAAAATTAATAGCAACTATTCAAGGGGCACCTAGGTGGCTCAGTCGGTTAAGCGTCCAACTCTTGATTTCAGCTCAGGTCATGATCTCAGGGTCATACGATCCAGTCCTACATTGTCAGGGTCTGCACTGGGTATGGAGCCTGCTTAAGATTCTGTCTCTCCCTCTGCCCCTACTCCCCCCAAAATAAAAAAGAATAAATAGCAACTATTCAAAAATTATTTGAGCAAATAGAAAAGGAGGGAGCAATTTTCAACTCATTCTATGAGACCAGTATTACACAAATACAAAAACCAAACAAATACATCATAAGAAAACCTTAAAACTACAGACCAATGTCTTTTATGAATACAGACCAAAAAGAATCCTCAGCAAAATACCAGCAAACTGAATCCAGCAACATATAAAAAGGATTATCCACGATGACCAAGTGGAATATATCCCCAAAATATAAGGCTGGTTTAACATCCAACAATCAATCAATGTAACACACCATATTGATAAAATAAAGGACAAAACCACATGATCATTTCAAAAGAACAGAAAAAGCATTTGACAAAACCTAACACCCATTCATGATAAAAAAAAAACCAACAACAAAACATTCAACAAACTAGGAAGAGACTAAACTCTCTTCAACACAATAAAGGACATCAAAAAAAAAAAAAATCCACAGATAAGATTATACTTGATGATGAAAGATTGAATGCTTCTTCCCCAAGACTGGGAATAATACCAACATGTCCACTCTCACCATGTGTATTTGACATTATACTGGAGGGTCTAGCTTGGGAAATTAGGCAAGCAAAAGGAAGAAAACCCATCTAGATTGTAAAGGAAGAAGGAAAATTACCTCTACAAAAAATGTTTGAAAAGAATTAAAAGGAAAATAAATGAGAAAGTATTTCATGTTCATGGATTGAAAGACTTTATATTGTTAAAATGGCAATATTCCTCAAATTGATCTGCAGATTCAATGCAGTGCCTATCAAAATCTCAGCTGGTTGTGTTTCAGAAATTGACAATTTACATGAAAATCCAAAGGACAAAGAATAGCTAGCACAATATTGAAAAGACCAAAGTTGAGGAACTCACACTTCCTGATTTCAAAACTTGTTACAAAACTACAACAAACAAGACAGTAGAGTACTGGAATAAGGACAGATCAATAAAATAGAATAGAGGCCCCAAATAAACTCTCACATTTTTGATCAGTTAGTTTCAACAAGCAGTCATGATAGTTCAATGGGGCCAGAAAAGTCTTTTTGACAAATCTTGCTGGCAGAACTGGATGTCCACTTGCAAAAGAATGAAGTTGGATGCCTTTGTTACACTACCACCAAAAAACTAACTCAAAATAGACTATAGAGCTACATGCAAGAGCTAAAATTATACCACTCTTGAGAGGAAACATGAAAGTAAGGCTTTAAATATCATGTAAAAAAAATCCATAAGTAACAAAAGGAAAAAATAGATACATTGGAACTTAGCAAAATTGAAAACTTTTATGTTGCAAATCACACCAAGAAAGTGAAAACACAACCCACAGAATGAAAGAAAATATTTTCAAATCACATATCTGATAAGGGACTTGTGTCTATATTTTTAGCAACTCAATAATAAAAAATAACAGAATTAAAAAAACGGATGATTGATCTGAATGACATTTCTTCGAGAAGATAAGCAGCTGGTCAATAAGCACATGAAAAGATGCTCAACATCATTAGTCATTAGGGAAATGCACATCAAAACCACGATGAGTTACCACTTGGCACCCACTAGGATAATAATCATGAAAAAGACATGGAATGTGAAGAAATTGGAACCTCCTATGTTCCTGGTGGTGATGCAGAGTGGTTGCACTAGCTTGTGAAACAGTTTGGCAGTTTCTCAAAATGGGAAACATAGAGTTATATGATCTAGTAATTCTATTCCTGGGTATGGGCCCAAGAGAAATGAAAACACACATTCACACAAGAACTTGTACATGAATGTTCAAGCAGCACTATTCAAAATTGCCAAAGAGTAGAAATAACCCAAATGCCATCCACCGATGAATGCATAAGTGAGATATAGTTTATTTATATACCATGTTATTCATCAGTAAAAAAGGGATGAATTACTGACACCTGCCACAGTATGGATGAACCTTGAAAACATGATGCTAAGTGAAAGAAACCAGACACAAAAAGTCACATACCATATAATTCCATTGATATGAAATATACACAACAGGCAAGTCTGTAGAGAGCACAAGTAGATTGTTGATTGTCTAGGGCTTGGAGAGAGGGGATGGGAAGGGCAGTGACATGATGACGAAAGTGGATGAAAATGTAACTTTTTCAACTTTACATCAAAATGTAAAATTGATTGTGATGATTGCACAAGTCTGTGAACAAACAACATTGAATGACACACTCTAAATGTGTACATGTTTTGGTATGTGAATGATATCTCAATAAAGGTGTTAAAAAATCTAATCCATATAAATCAGTCATGTAGTATGAGTTTGGTTTCCTTAGAAAAATTATTACAGGAGCATTTTTCAATGTGTTGCCACTGTTGACATTTTGGGCTAAGTCATTATTTGTCATTGGGGAGTGTCCCTTTGTCCTGTGTATTATAGGATGTTTGGTTGTATCCTTGGCCTCTACCCACCAGGAGCCAGCAACGTCCCTTCCCCCAGGTATGACAACCAAAACTATCTCTGACAAATGTCCCTGGGGGGTGCAAACTGTTCCCACTTGAGAACCACTGTGTGGCGTGCTTAACAGCAGTAACTGTACAAAATCAACATTTCAACTCTTACTAACCCTTTAGGCTGCTAGAAACTTAAACACTGACCCTTTATTTCTCACGACAAAACTAAAGAATAGATTGTTTTCGTTACTTTCAACTTTTGTCCTGGAGCTCAAGGGGAAGCCAGTGAGGACAATGGTCTAGGTGCAATTACAACTTTCCACAGATGGGTGCCTGCACTGTGTTTCTATTTAACTGCTATACTCGGGGTTATAATTTAGCCTGTGTCTAATGAAATGTTAAATTTGCTTGCCACACGTTTAGTAGATAGTCCTCTTAAATAAGAAAATATTTAGAGAAGTAGAAATGCATTTATCTTTTATTCTATTATTGGTTATAGAGTAAATATCATGAATATCTATGCAAAGTAAGAAAAAAACCAAGCAGGATTCCATGGAGATTTAAATAAAAATTTTTCACTTGAATTTAATTGTTTTTGGCAACTTAGCCAAGTGAACTTCTCAATCTGTATTCAAGGAGCTCCACAAAAACTACAGTGATTGTAAAACACGAAAGTTGATTTCCAAATAAAGCAAGAAGGCATGTGATTGATTCTACCACTGCTTAACACAAAGCTGAAAAGGAACGAATGAGAAAGATTAATCATCTTGAAACCCCAGGAGAGGCCAGAATCAGAACTGTGAGTCCCGGGGAGAAAAAAAAAAATGAGAAAAATGTGATGAATGTGACAAGAGGGTGTTGAATCAGTCACTGATAAAAGGGAATGGGTCACTCCCTCACCGAGTTGCAGCAATAGAAATAAATAAGGAAAGCCAAGAGCCAATGCAATGGGAAAACATGTCGGTTTTATGCACACATCCTCACAAACACATTACTCACCACCGAGTAGTAATGCTCATCATCATGTACTCACTTCATGCTATGAAAATTGGATGTCTCAGATTGACTGACTTTCCCTCCACAGCAAAATCATGCAGTCTTTCCACTGCTGACCTCCCATGCTAATGTAATACCCCACCGTGTTCTCCCGGAAGTCTAGAAAGGACATCAGGATGGTGGTGGGTGGGTGGCAGGTGGTCTGGGGAGTGCCCTCTGTCTTTCCACATTGTCCTGGATCAGCCAGGAGCTCAGCCAGTATTTTCCAGCTCATTTGTGTTAGTGATTTCTTGCCTTATTTCTTTTTCCAATCTATCCGATTCAAAGAAACGGACACCATCAAAGTCGTGCTCCCATCCTAAACTTTACACTCACACCCTGATCTGAATAACTTGGCATCACCTTGTTTCCTCTTCTTGTGACTAAATCTTATCCTGGACTTTCTAATCTTAAAGTTCTGCCCGCTCTCTCATGCGGAGCTTCCAGTTCCCAAAGCCCGAATGACCGTGGCCACGTGCTAGGAGAACGGGAGGCCTTTAGCCACCAAGCTGTCTGCCGTGCAAAGCCATTCTGCACCCTTCTTGGCTTTAACACTTACCACTCAGACTGGTCCTGTTTTGTTCCTCTGGGAAATCCTGGACTCCAGTGTTGAGGGCAGGAGAGGATGAGGAAGCCCTCCACGCAGAGCGTGTGTGAACGCTGGGTGTGTGAGCCCTCACCTGCGTGTGTCTCTCTGTTGCTACGTGTGGAGTGCGAAGTAGAATGAGACCTTCCAGTCCTCTAAAGGAAGGCACCAGGGCCGTGGATGTTAAAGCTCTTCTCCGCAGACTTTCTAGTCTCACAAGGAATTTCTTCCACGTCTTGGAGTTGACAGGAATTGGACAAGCCTTGGTCTTACCACAACCCAGCGCATTGGGCAATCTAAGGGCGGGACTCTCCCTCAACGTTGGGGTTGCCAGTTCAGTAGGGCCTGAAGTTCCTTTTCTGAAAAGGAAAGTCCATGCTGGGGCAAAACTGACAAAACATGGTTTTTTGTTTGTTTGTTTTGTATTTGGGGGGGGGGTCCACTTTTAATCAACCTGAGTAAGCAAAAAAAAAAAAAAAAAAGTGTGTTACCATCAAAGAAAGAATCACCTGGTTAAAATGTTCCATAAAATGCAGGCTTTCCCCCAGTTTGGATATTTTCCCCTCTTTGTCCTCCTGGTCTGCTGTTGGGACAAGAACTTTTTTTTTTTTTTTTTTGGAAGTTGAACAAAATTTAAATAGAGTTGTGCTGGCGTATTTTCCTATGTTGTTTGGGAGAGATTAAAATACATCAACTTTCCTGACTGCCTCAAACTTCATGCAACTCCAGCCCTCCATCAAAATTCTCCTTTTAATGATAAATGGTTCTCTTATGATTCTGAGCCTCACAGAGGATGGTTATATTTTCGCCATCTACTGAGTGTTGGTGGAACTGCATTTGCTGCTGCAAGCCATAGTATCCTTGTTCTGTGCCCAACGCTTCCAAGAAAATAGAGGTCTCAGCAATGATGAACAATTTAGGAAACACAAATATATAATATATCACTTAGAGCAACAAGAGGGACACCTGAGATGTTAATTTTATTTTTAGAAGTATTTTTTTTTCCAGAAGAGGATATGTCCCATATTTTAACTCTCCAGTTCTTCTTTGTGTTGAATCTAAGGCAACAACCCTGAGAGCAGGTTGGATAATAATGTAGGTCAGGTTGTAAATCTTGTGCTCCAAATATTTAAAAATACCGCATAACATTAAAAAAAAAAAAAACTCAAAAGAGGTGCCAGAAACATGTGACTTGATACTAAAGCAGATGGGAGGGAGTGGAGTGGATTTTGGTTTTGGAAATGCAGGAACCTAAATCTTCAATACCCAAACAGGGACAGAAGTTGAGGTCTCGGAACCAGACAAAGCAAGAGCAGGAACTGAGATTACCCCATTAGGACCAGACTGTGAAAGCTGGACTGGAAAATCACCTACCCATTAGTACAGGGCTATGATAAGGAGGACTATCTCTTTCTATCTGATTTGGGTGCAAAGGTAGAAATATCCTTAAGAATCCAATAGCATAACCCTTTCCAATCACAAAGTTAGGATTCAAATTTGCATTCCCCCACTCTGTCCAGGAATTCCCTAGCTATGAAATAAGCATAAAACTTGTTCCAGACCAGTGTGCCCCTTTGGAATCTTAGCAGATAAACAAAAACAAAACAAAACAAAACAAAACAAAAAAACAAAAACAAAAAACAAAACAACAAAACAACAAAAAACAAAAACAAAAAAACCCTCTCTTGAGAAAAACTCTGATAACCCAGACCACATGAAAAAAAAAAGCAAACCCCAATGAAGATTAGTTCCCATTAAAAAAAAAATAAAATATGCAAGGACACAATACACTCTATAAGGGGGTGAGGAGGCATGCATTAAATATCAGAATTAGAATTCTAGTAGCAAGGGTATAAGAAGACAATTGAAAGAGAATATAAGATAAGTGTGTTTAAAATGATTAAAGATATAGGTTAAAAAATGCTAGTGAAAAGGAAAACAGATTGGGAAAAACCAAGCTATGTCTTTGTGAAATAAAATGCAGTTACTGAAATTAAAATCTCAGTTGGCAGGCCAAGTTAACAGAAGAGATATGGCTGAAGAGAGTATTAGTGAACTGGAAGACAGATATGAGAAAATTACTAACAATGCAGCAGGGAGAGAGAAAGAAATGAGAAATATGAGAGGATAAATAACTCTAACATATATTTTATAGATGGTCCAGAAAGAAAATAGAAAAAGTAAGGCAGATGCAAAATTCAAGGAAATAATTGTTGAGAATTTTCTAAAGCAGACAGAGAAAGACAAATACCATACGATTTCACTTATATGTGGAATCCAAGAAACCAACCAACCGAACAACCACACAAGCACAAACTTGAATATAGAGAACAAACTGATGGTTACCAGAGGGGAGGTGGGTGGAGGGATGGGTAAAATAGGTAAAGGGGAGTAAGAGGTACACACTTCCAGTTACAAAATAAATACATCATGGAGATGAAAAGTACAGTATGGGAAATAAAGTCAATAATATTGTAATAAAGTATGGTGACAGACATCAGGACAAGCACTGAATAATGTACAGAATTGTCAAATCAATATGTTGTACACTTGGAACTAATACAACATTGTATGTCAATTACATTTCAGTAATTTAAAAAATTGTTAAAGTCTTTTAAAAAAGAGAAAAAGAGAGAGGACACTCAGACTCAAGAGACACACTGAGTTTGGAGCAGAAAGATATGAATTTAAATCCACCCCTGGACATATTGCAGCAAAGATAAAATATTAAAAAGTACCAGAGAGAAAAGCAGACCAACTACAAGGGAACAACAACTAGTGTAGTATAAAGCAGAGTTCTCAAAAGCAATAAGAGAGATCAGAAGATAGTGAGGTAACAGAGTTAAGGTGCTGAGGGGAAAATATCAGCATAGAATTTTATATACAACCAAACTATTCTTCAGGAGTAAGGATGGAATAACATTTTCATTTATTTATTTTTTTAAGATTTCATTTATTTATTTAAGAGAGAGAAAACACGAGTGGGGGAGGGGCAGAGGGAGAGGAAGAGAATCTCAAGCAGATTCCTCGCTCAGGGTGGAGCCCCATGGGGGGCTTGATATCGTGACCCTGGGATCATGACCTGATCCGAAATCAAGAGTCAGACACTCAACCGACTGAGCTACCCAGGCCCCCCCAGTAACATTTTTATTTTTAGCTTTTTTATTTATATAAATATAGTTATATCATACATATAACATATATGATATATTTTTATTTATATAAAACCTGAGTAAGAACTACAAACTTAATTGAATATGCAAATAACTACAAGTGATTTAGGGACCACTAAAAAAATTGCAACTAAATATAAAGCACAATGATGAGGCCCAGCTATATCAGGAGATGAGCCCAGCATGGAAGGTGGGAGGGAGTGATCTGGACTTAAGTCAAGCACCTGTGTTTCTACAGTTCATGAGAACGGCTGAGACAATCATTAACATTAGAACCCAGTTAAGTATGCATACTAAATATTTAAGTGTTACCAGTGAAAGACCAGAAGTACAATATATAACTTACAAGAGTAGACAAGAGGGAATTTTAGAAAAAATAAAACAAAAAAACTTAATTTCTAAAAGAAAGGGAAGCGGGACAAGAGAAGAAGCAAAAAATCATGAAATGTATAAAACTTAAATGGACATGGTAAAAATTAATTTTTTAAAAGACTAAAATGGGCTGAGTTTATCAATTAAAAGATAGGGATTTTCAATTTTGATTTAAAAAATCCAACTATGCTGTTTAAACTAAAAAAGTAAAGATATAAAAAAGATGGAAGAAAACTAATGTAGTTATTCATGGCAGACAAATAAGCTTTAAGGTAAAAAACAAAATAATACGAAAAATATTATCAGAAATCAAGAGGGTCACCACATCATGAAAGAAGAATAATTCAAGAAAATATATGTAAAGATTCTGAAATTATGTGTATCAGACTACAGGCCTGAAATAAAAACAGTCAAGATGAGGAAATTATCAGGTTAAAACTGAAATATCAGCCAGAAGAACTGAAAATTTTAACACATCCATCCTAGAAAAACAGATGAAATAAAAGAAATAATTAGGTATAAAAAGCATTTTAAGTGAGAGAATTAACAACTTGACGTAGTTAGCATCCATGGAAACCCTATCATAATGAGAGAACATAACGCTTTTATGCATCTATGAACATGCAAAAGTTGACCTTGTAATAAGTCACAAAGCAAATCTTTAAAATACCAAAGAACTTCTATAATGAGACCATGTTTTTTGGCACAATATTTTTAAAAATAGAAAATAATTATTGGAATCAATTTAAAACATATGTTTTAAACATTTGGAAGTTTAAAAACACACTTCTAAATAAACCTGGCTTATAGAACGGGTCAAAGTGGATGATGGTTAGAAATGCATGAACTAGGTGTTATACTGACCTAATGAATCATTGAACATTATATCAAAAACTACTGATGTACTATACCTTGGCTAATTGAATTTAAATTAAAAAATTAAATTAAATTTTAAAAAAAGAAATGCATGAAAATACAACCACTACATCCCAAAAATGGAGCAGTATTTTGAAGGAAATATATCGACTTCTGTAGGAATATGTATCACAGTCATTAGCGAAAAAAAGAGCAAGTCTTAAAATTAATGACCTATGTAGTCAGTGTGAGAAGTTAGAAAAAGGACAGACCTAACCATAAAGAAAGTAGTTCAAGGAAACAAAATTAAAAGCCCCAAATAATGCAATGACAAATGAAGAAAAAGTAGGTAATGTCAACTATGTTAAAAGAATATTTTAACACCAAAAAATATATACATAGAGAGAGAAGACATTATGTTAGAATAAAAGATAAGTCACATAAACTGAAAAAATGTCTATGAAAAATGGTTATTACATTTTTCTTATATCTCACATTTTGCCCTTGACCCTTGAACATTTCTTTATAGACTGGCCTGAAGTTTTGAGCTGTTTTTTTGGAAATGATTGCATCACACCTTGAAGTTTCCTATTTTGATAGCATATGCTCGATATACTTCTAAAAGCCAAGAGATTTTTATATAAAATAACATTTCTATGACATGCACATAAACAAGTTAGAAGTTGTGTTTCATTTATCTTTGAAATACCCATGAGCTTAAAAATTAACAGGAGAAACTGTTTAGCTCAACACACCGAGTGTTTAGTGACCCCTCACGTGGGGCACGTCTAGAATTTAGGTCCCGCTCTCTCTTCTCTGACAACCATCTGACATACGCTCCCAGCTGCACGTTAAGGAACCTCTCTTATTGCGTGAATTTTGTTGCACAGCTGAGACAACCACAATAGGTAAACAGTATTTTAGTCTTATGCCAACAAGGCACTTTAATGGTCAATCTTTTCTTTTGCTACTGCTCCAGATTCCCTTTGCAATATTATCAATGGTTTCATTTGAAAGTAAACTCGCAAAACCTAGTATGCCCAGAAAAGTGTTTATGACACCACATATTCTGAATTAGTAAATGAAAGGCATGGACAAAATCCTCGACTCAAATTATGCTCATGTGGAATCTTCTGGACACACAAATTAGTTAGAAGAGATGCCGAAATGACCTGTGTTCATAGTTCTATTTCTTACCAGTTAATGAGTTACTCTACAAGTCAGTTTTCTCATCCGTGAAAGTAAAATAATAATGATACTTTTCCCTGAGGATTGCTGTGGGTGAAATTATGGGACACAATATTCTTAGTTCACTGTTGGTGCTCCTTACATATTATACGCACTCCCTTACTTCCATAGATGTTGTAGCAGCATCAGTGAAAGTAATAAAGATTAATAATAAAAATAATAAATATTATTATTAAAATTATTAAAAATTAAAAATAATAACAAGAAACAATAATAGTTATTATTATATTTATGGAATATTATATAGCAGGTACTATGCTAAACAGTTCCTATGCATGAACTCAGTCTTTGAACAACCACTTTGGGTAGGTACTATTATTATCATGCCCATTTTACAGATGAAGAAACTGAGGACTCCAGAGGTTAAATCAGAGGTGGGCAAACCGCAGCCTGCAGGCAGATCAGGCCACACCCATTTGCTTACGTATGGCATCTTTCATGCTACACTGGCAGAGCTGAGTACTTGCCACAAAGGTTCATATGGCCCACAAAGCCTAAAATACTACTTTCTGGTTGATCCTTTACAGAAAAATCATGTAGGCTCCTGAGTTAGATAATTGTCCAAGTTCACACTAAGATGTCAGTCTTTAGGGCTAAATAGTACCTTCAAATTGAGAGGCTTCTTCCTGAACATGGTTTTATGACATAAATAATGTATTGCCTTTCTCCTGTTTTCTAACTGTTACATTCCCGGTATTGACAGCCTCTGTAACAAGTGAACCCGGGAATCTTGTGACTTACCGTGATAGAAGGGTATCTCACAGATAGTCCACAGATGGTCAGTAAGGGGGTAGCTGGGCTGGGGGTGGGAAGGAAAGACTCTACTGCTTGCAGTCATTCAAGGGTTGTGGCTGCCACAGATGCAAGGCCCCCCTGAAAGTCAACATCCAAGGCAAAGAGAGAGGAGGGTTGGATAGGAGGTGTCTTGGAGCCAGGCCCCAAAGCTGCATGCATCACTTCCAACCACATCTCTTTGGCTATAACTCAGAAACATGGCTTTATTTATGCCAACGATGCTGAGAAATGCCGCCTGTCAGGAAAGGGAAATGGGATTAGCATACAATGGGCCAGTTTCTGCTAAAGGATGATTCTACAACTTCTTTTTTCACTGACTATTTATTACACCTTCCACATTTTATCCATGCTGATGGGTGTAAATGGAGTTCGTTCATTTCCCTTCTATGTAGTATTCTGTTGTGTGGCTTTCCCACAATTGATGTGTGCATTCTACTGTTGACAGGCCTCTGGATGGCTTCCAATTTGGGGTTATTGCTAACAATGCTGCAAAGAACGCATCTGAACTCGTCTCCTCGGACATATAGAAAGGTCCCCTATTGTATATACGAACAAGGAGAATGGCTGGGCCCATAGTCCATTGACCTGTACTTTTACCAGATATCACTAAACTGCCCTGAAATGTATGTGAAACAATTTACATGCCCAGCAGGAATTAGGACTAGTTTCTCATGTGTTTTAAATTTTGTCCATTGGATGGGTATAAATACCTCATTATTATTTCAATTGTTTCAAGAAATTTTGAAAAGTTTGACTTGTATCCAGCCTCTATAAAGAACTCTTCCAATTCAACACTAAAATGATAAATAATGCAGTTGAGAAATGGAGAAAAGATGTCAATAGACATTTCTCCCAAGAAGGCATGGAAATAGCCAATAAACACATGAAGACATACACAGCTTCATTAGTTACTGGGGAAATCAAGTAGAAACCATAACAAAATGTCACTTGCCCTCTAGGATGCTTCATTGTCCAAAGGCAAGCAATGACATGGGCTGGTGGGGTTTGGGAGAAACTGGAACCCCCGTGCATTGTTGGTGTGATTGCAAAATGGTGAAGCTGCTTTGGAAAAATCTCTGGCAGTTTTTCAAAATGTTAACATGGAGTTACCATATTACCCAGCAATTCAGTTCTAGGTAGATACTCGTGAGGAACGAAATATATGTTCACCCAAAAATGTGTACATAAATGTTCATAGCAGCATTATTCATAATAGCCAAAAAGTCATCAATGGATGAATGGATCCATAAAATGTGGTCTACCCTTGAAATGGAATATTATTGAGGCTTAGAAACGAATGAAGTACCGATAACATGGCACAGCATGGATGAACTTTGAAAACATGACCCTAAGTGCAAGAAGCCAATCACAAAAAGCTACATATTGTATGATTCCATTTCTATGAAATGCACAGAATAGGCAAATTCATAGGAACAGAAAGCAGATTCATGTTTTCCTAGAAAGTGAGGGCAGGGGGGGATGGGGGACGACTGCTAGTGGGGACAGTTTTTTGTGGTTTTTTTTTAGATTTTATTTATTTATTTGACAGAGAGAGACACAGCGAGAGAGGGAACACAAGCAGGGGGAGTGGGAGAGGGAGAAGCAGGCTTCCCGCGGAGCAGGGAGCCCGATGTGGGGCTCGATCCCAGGTGACCTGAGCCGAAGGCAGACGCTTAATGACTGAGCCACCCCGGCATCCCAAGGGGACAGAGTTTTTAGGGAGAGAGATGAAAATATCCTAAAATTAAATAGTGCAACAGATGGTTGCACAACCCCACGAATGTAACAAAACACACTAAACTATATGCTTTAAAAGGGTGCATTTGATGGTATGTGAATAAAGTTCAATAAAGCTGTCATTTTAAACAATCTAGAAAGATAGACAATATTTCCCTATGTCATTCAGCCTTTCAAGTTGTTCATCTGTGATTTACCTATAAGTATTTGCCAAGTTTTATCAGCTATTTGTCTGCTTTTAGTTGATTTTAGGTGTTTTCTTAACATCTGGTGGAGTGAATATCAACTCCCCTTCTTCTTTTGACCTCTGTTCTTTTGCTCTACTCCTTCCTTTTCAAAACTGTCTTGATAATTCCCAAACTCTTCCAGAGAAACATAGAAATCAGCTTGTAATTTTCCACAAAAAACTCCTGGCTGGATTTTGTCTGAAATTAGATTAAATTCAGAGATCAACAGGGAATTCTCACCTTCGAGAAATGAAGTCTTCTCATTTGTGAGCATGACATGTCTCTCTGCCTTGAATTCCTCTGTACGTCTCTTGGTGGGTTTTTGTTTTGTTTTGTTTTTTTACTTTTTCCACAAGCACCCTTGTGCTTCAGTGTCTTTTATTACATATAGGTATTATTTCTGTGTATATTATAAATATAATGTGTGTTTGTATACATACATTTATATACATACATATATATGTATATATACAGAATTGATCCTCATTGTTCACAGATTCCATATTTGTAAATTTGCCTACCTTCTAAAATGTATCTGTAACTCCCAAATCTAGATTCATGGTGCTGTCACTGTCATTTACAGACATGCACGCACAGATCAGTGAAAATTCTGAGATGTCCAGTTTTGATCTCTGAGGAGGCTAAGCGAGGCAATGCCCTGCCTTTTTGCTTCACGGTTTGCACTGTAAACAAGTGTCCTTCTTGCAACCTATTTAGTGTGACATTTTCCACATTTTGGTACTTTCTGTAGGTGTCTGTTTAAAATGCCTCCCACCCCCAGCATGGTGCTGAAATGCTGGCTGGTTGGTGTTTCTACATGCAAGAAGGCCATGATGTGCCTTGCAAAGAGTATATGTGAATTAGATAAACTTCATTCAGATAAGAGTTACAGTGCTCTTGGTCACAAGTTCAATGTTTTGGTTTTTTTTTTTTTAAGATTTATTTATTTGAGAGAGAGAGAGCATGAGTGGATGAAGGGGCAGAGAGAGAGACTATCCAAGCAGACTCCTGCTGAGTGCAGAGTCCGATGTGGGGCTGGATCTCAGGACCCATGAGATCACAACCTGAGTCAAAACCAAGTATTGCATGGAGCACTGGGTGTTATGCACAAACAATGAATCGTGGAACACTACATAAAAAACTAATGATGTACTGTATGGTGACTAACAGAACATAATAAAATTGAAGTAAATTAAGAAAAAACAAACCAAGAGTCAGGTGCCTAACTGACTGAGCCATCCAAGTGCCCCCCAGGAGATCAATGTTAATGAAATAATATATATTAAATAAATATAAAATTATGTATCTTTAAACAGAAGCACACACAAAACAAGTTTATGCATATATCTATCGATGAGAACATTCTGACCAGAGGCTTACAAGGACCTAACTTGTATTTCTCTAGGAGCAGTGGCTCAGGATGGACTAATTCAGGGTTCATGGTGACGTCATAGAACGTAAGTACTGTGAATAACTAGCATCAACTGTGTGTGAACATATGCTTAAATACATATGTATGTATAATTATAAATATATGTAATAAAAACATTTATGGGAATCTTATAGTTTTGTAAAAGGAATATTTTGACAAATTTAAATGAAATATTTTAAATAGTTCATGTAATGTTTCCTATGTAAAGGAATGCAATTTACTTTTTTGCACTATTTTTCTCCCTGGCAAGGTTGCTAAAATGTGTTTTCTCTAAAATCTTCCATGCGATATTGAACAGAAAAGAGTGAGCACCCTTCCTGGTTTTATAGGAAATGCTTATAAACTTTCACTATTAAGTATCATATTTGCTTATGATCAATATCAGATTTCTGTTAGATACATTTTATCATTTCAAATTAATTAATAGATTTTTTTTATGAATGAGTACTAGATTGTTTGTTGAATTAATTTTCTACATATATTAAGATGATCGTGTTTTTCTCCCTTAAATCTGATAATGTGGTGAATCAGATAATAGATTTTCTGAGGTTAAACCATTAATAAACTCCTGTGATAAATTCCATTTCATTATGATGTGTTTATATATAAGTTCTATTTGGTGTGCTAATATCTTATTTAGATTTTCATATGTAATGTTGCTTATTTCTATTAGTGATATGGGACTTATAATTTCCTTCCATGTACTATGCTTGTCTGGCTTTGTTATCCAGGTGTTTTGTTTTGTTTTGTTTTGTGGTGTCATAGAGTTTGTTGTCAAACTTACTCTGTCCATTACTCTTCTGGAAATGTGATGTGGAAGAGGAGTATCTATTTCCTGAAAAGTTGATTTAGGTTGAACTGCGAGATAATGAGCCTTTTTCGTGTGGAGACAATCTCACTATCGATTTTATTTATTTCCTTTTTTTTTTCTGTTAGGTTCACACTTTACTTGAAAATATATTTACAGGGAGGACAGGTCTTAATCTATATTTCATAAACCATTTTTACAGGTTGAGTTCATTGGAACTAGATCGGTGATATCACAGTGGGCTAATTGTCACTAAGGGGTAAAATTACTACAAAATAGAAGTAATAAAGTTTTCTAAGAAAATATTCAAAAAATGTTGTTTTCCAGAATCAATACAGACTAGTCCTAGTCAATTTTATTTCTTTAATTGTTCTAGATCTATTGACATTTTCTTTTCAGTCAATTTTGATAATTTATTTACAAAACTGTTACCGTGTGACTTCCTTATGATCACTCATAAAAGACACCAATGTGGCTTCCCTCTTACTTACCCTTGGATCCCTCATTCTGGGTGAAGCCACCTTGAGTGTCATGATGACACGCAAGAAAACTTATGTCTGAAGAGGTCTACGTGGTGAACTGAGGCCTCCTGCCAACAGCCGAGTGGGTGAACTGTCTTGGGAACAGAGCCTCCAGCCCCTGTCAAGCCTTCAGATGCCTGCCCTGCCAGCCGGCACCCTGACTGAAGCTCTGCGGAGTTCCAAACTAGAACCCAACAGCCAAGCTGCTCTGGAATTTCTGACCCACAGAACTTGTGAAATAATAAATGTTTCTTGTTTTATGTCCCTATGTTTTGGGGTAATTCGTTATGAAGCACTAGGTAACTAGGATAATCATATAATTTTTAAATACCACACAAAGTATTTATATCGTATATGACAAACACAGTTATAATATCATCGAGAGCTTATACAAACACTAAGAAAAACACTAAAACTTGAATAGAAAAATAAGAAGCGTAGACGAAAAAATCATTTACGAAAAGAAGTGTCAATGACCAAAATGCACATATATTCAACTTCCCTAAAAACTCAAAGAAGTGTAAATAAGAAAAACCATGTTACAATTTTTACCTATCATATTAGCAAAGATTTAAATAATGTATTTAATGCAAAGGAAAAGATGATACAACTTGAACTCTCCCTCAGGGATCATAGGGCTACAAATCAGCACAATATTTCTAAAGAGAAAGTTAACTATGGCCCAAAAACTTAAAACCACTCTTGAAACTAATATCTCTAGGAAACTACCCTTGGGATATTATTAAATCAATCAATTGATTAATTTATCAATAATTAATAAATTAAACGTACATTGAAAGGAAATACATCTCAACATAAATGGTGATTTTTACAAGGCGATTTGGGAGATGTTTCTTTAGAAATTTCTGTATTTTCCCACAGTTTTCCTCTAATATTATTTCATAAACAGAAAAATAAGCAAGTATTAATTTTCAGTGCAAACAGAAAATTGTATATAAGTATGAAATGTGAAACTGTCGGGGTGCTAGGAAGTCAAGAAACAGTCAAGACACGCACAAATGCAGTGTCCCCTTTTCCTGGCTTTTTAAAGGTACATCTTTCTAGGTCACCTCAAGGCTCAACACATAAAAGTTAAATTCACTTAAGGGAAAATGAATTATGTGCTTCACATGTGCTAGCCAATCACCTCCCATGGGGGAGATTTTACTTTCTCAAGTTTCAGATTAAGAAAGCAGAAATCAGCAGTCATGTGATTAGGCAGACTGAGAGCAGCAGAGCTGGGACTGACCTTGGAACCTCTAAATACAAGGGTGGAGCCCTTTCCAAGACCCACAGACCCACCCACGCCCTAAATCCTGCAGGAATGGCCTCTATTCATAACCGTTGGAGGCCATGGGCTAGACATTTTGCTGCACGACAAGGGGAAAGCTTGAACTAACCAGGTATAAGGCCCGTTCGTGGCAACTGCCAGGTGCCTCTTGCTTTACCATCACTCAGCTTTATGCTCCAACATCATGGGCTTCTAATGCTGTTTAGTGCAGGTTCCCATTCCTGACACCAGACTTGTTACCCAGATTTGTAGAACATATATATTTTTTAAATTTTTTATTTAAATTCAATTTAAGTAACATATACTGTATTATTAGTTCCAGAGGTAGAATTCAGTGATTCATCAGTTGCATATAACACCCAGTGCTCATTCCATCACGTGCCATCCTTAATGCCCATCACCCAGTTACCTCATCCCCCCACCTCTCCCCTCCAGCAACCCTCAGTTGTTTCTAGAGTTAAGAGTCGCTTATGGTTTGCCTCCCTCTCTGTTTTCATCTTATTTTATTTTCCCTTCCCTTCCCCTATGTTCATCTGTTTTGTTTCTTAAATTCCACATGTGACTAAAATCATATGGTATTTGTCTTTCTCTGCCTGACTTATCTCACTTAGCATAATACCCCCTAGTTCCATCCACGTCATTGCAAATGGCAAGATCGCATTCTTTTTGATGGCTGAGTAAGACATGAACAGACATTTCTCCAAAGAAGACATACAAATGGCCAACAGACACATGAAAAAGTCCTGAATATATATTTTTTAATTTAAATTTTATTTTATTTATTTTTTTCAGAGAGGGAGAATGAGCACAGGTGGAGAGGGATAAAGGGTGAGGGAGAGTGAGTCTCAAGCAGACTCCATGGTGAGTGCAGAGCCTGATGTGGGGCTCGATCCCACGACCCTGAGATCATGACCCGAGCTGAAATCAAGAGTCAGAAACTTAACTGACTGAGCCACCCAGGCACCCCTAGAACATATTTTGCCTCCCTGTCTTGACTCTGAGCATGTCATTGGGTAGAGCCAACACACACAGTGAGTCTTCATACCCTGGTCCCTTTGGGCTGCCTGCTCAGCTCAGGTACCTCTCCCTGAGCCATCACACAAGGGGGCTCAGGGCTTAGTTTCTAATTCTCCCTGAGGTTTAGATTGTTTCCAAGACTTGGATGGTCTGGAGGAACAATAACTAAGCTTTGTTTCCAGATACATTCAGGTTGTACGCAGGGCTGTTTCCTCCCATCAATGTACATGCAGATGCACACATGCATGTGCATGGGCACGTACACACACACACACACACACACACACAAACACAAGGAGTCTGGATAAGAAGCCTCACGTTACTGGACAGGTGAAATAAATGAATGCTACTTCTTGGGAATGAGTCTTTCTGGTAAACCAGAGTGTTTCAAGTGAAGAGAGCTCGCCCAGAGTGGAGACCATCACATTTCAATGTGTGCCCTGGAGAACCTATCTAATGCCACTGATTCTGAGCAGTGTTTCCTAATATTTAGGCAACAGTAAGCACATAGTCTCATATTAGAATCCTAACCCTAATGTCTCGCTTTAAGGCCTTGCTGCCAAATCTGTTCCCGCAACGCCCTGGGGCAGTGAGAACACCCCACCCTTTCCCAGGCTACCAGGAGCTGAGCTGTGGCCTTGCATTGCCAGAGGAGGTCCATCATGGTGCCAGTACTGACCTGGTGCTGAAGGGGCCAATGGCTTCATCAACTAGTCCCACTGGGAAAGACTTCAAAGGAAGGATGCTCAGTATTCCTGGACACGAAGAGTAATACTCATGGGAAGTAGATCAGATACCGTATGATAAGTGGGAAATTGCACCTCCCAGTGAGGACTAAGAATCATATTCCTTTTGGTTTCCTCTGAGGTGATAAGTAGATAATTCCTTTTTTTTTTTTTTTTTTTTGGTATAAACAAATTTTAAAAAAAAATTAAATCATGGCATCTTAAGGATGATTGCTGCTGTCACCGTTAACATTTTAGGTAAAGATGGTTCTATGGGGAAAGTGAACTCTTTGATCATTGGGTATTTGAATTTTAACCTTTTATTGGGCAAGACCTGGAGGCAAGATCTAAATATCCCTCCAGAAGTGTGAGTATAATTTGTTTCTAAGATCAGACACAATAATAATAATGATAATAATAATAATTTAATAAAAGTCATACTACAGAGAAATCTGGTAAAATTAGACTCTGAAAGACCATCTGGGCTCACTTGTCAATTTCCCAGCTTGTTGCAAACATCCGGGTTGAACTCTAATTTCTTTGTGTCCCTGCTGTGATTAGCTGCCTTTACTGGACCCCCATAAGTCACTGAGGAGTTACCGGGATCCTTCGCGGGGCTGTGGGGGTACTGATGAGAGGTGTTTGCTCAGCTGCTCAGAACAAAGTCCCCAGTACCTGTGAATGTGACCTTATTTGGATGTAGAGTCATTTGGTTGCAGTTGATCAAGTTAAGACAAAGTCTTTAGGGTGGCCCTAAACCAACAGGGCTGATGTCCTTATAAACAGGAAATTTGGACACAGAGACAGGGACACGCAGAGGGAAGACAGTGTGAAGACCCAAGGAGAAGATGACCATCAAACCAAGGAATGCCCAAGACCACCAGAAGCTGGGGGAGAGGCCTGGAACAGATCGTTCCTCAGGGCCCTCTGAAGGAACCAACCTGGCAGACACCCTTCATATCCAACAAACTTCCAGAACTGTGAGATGATAAACTTGTTATCAAGTCACCTAGTTTGTGAGTATTTTGTTATGGCAGCCCCACGAAATTAACGTAGGAGGCAATGAACTCCTCCCAGCATTGGTCTCTGGCCTGGGAGGTGAGGTCAGCAGCAGCGCCCTCAAAATTGGCTTAAAAACAGCTGGTTCCTGGCCACTCTGTTGGGGTTCATGCCTGAGTGAAGGATGGAACTTGGTATGGGTGGGAAGGCTTAATTTATGCCAGGTAAACCCCTTCCTAGATGAACAGAAGGGGACACAAAGGCCCAAATATTTGTTTTTGTCTTTTCACAGTGCATTTATTCAAAGTACACAATTATTATACCCTCTCTGAGAAAGCACTTAATAGATGACCACTCCACGAAAAATTGGGCTTGGTCAGTGCCCTGTCCAGACTCCCCTTTGTCTCTTAGTAACGGTCACTGAATCACCCCAAGAGATCATTAAATATCTCCTCTGCTCTCAGAAAAGATTCATAGTTGCAGTCATAATTACTGGTTTTCAAATACTAATGTTCATAGAAATCTCCTGGGGGTCTAGAGTTCAGATTCCAAGAGCCCTCCACAGAGCTACAGAATCAGAATCTCTGGGGTTGGGCTTAGAAATCTCTAATTAACCATCCTCCCTTCTCCCCCTCCTCTCCCCTCCCCTAGGTTCTGGTACAGGCAATTCGATCATCCCTCCTTGAGAAACACTGTGGAAATGACTGATGTAAGTGTATGGCTTTACCTCTGTGACATCGGCATTTTTGTAAGCAATACAACCGCAGCGGTCTAAAGCCAAAGGTATGAAGAGCTAACTGTGGAATGTTAAGCTTGGGTGAGTGGGATGGTGGGGACATCTCCGATAGTCCTCAGCTGGGCTGTGCTCATTTGTAAGTCATTGGGTAGGGAGTTGTTTCTCCATACTTTCTCTGTTGCCCAAATATATGGGTGGCCCCTACAATGGTGACTATCAGTCTAGATCAGGTGGCACAATGGGGAGTTACGACATTCTGTGAAATGAGTCATGACATATTGACACATTTAATTCCATCTTTGAAGTGCCATGCCTCTGTGTCTGGTGAGAATGTAACTTTATCATGTGTAATATAACGTAACAACCTGGAGAATATGAGAACAGCAAGTTGCCATATCAAGCACAAGTGACACATTCATGGCTCATCTTTTGCCATGGTGATTTTGGTGATTCATTTCCTCATAGGCCAGCAGGCAACCAAAGAAGCCCAAACTGCATGACATTTAGTGGAGAAAATTTTTTAAGTAAAAAATTTGACCCATTGATTTTATTTTTTTTCCTGTAAATTGATAAATTTATGTGTAGTGAAGGGACACCTCAGACCAACTCGAGAGCTGGGCTGGAGACTCATTTTTCTTGAGGAAATCCATTTCTGCCAAGCCTTGAAATTATGGCCAAGGGATCCCTAAATGGATATTAGTTCTCCCATGTGTATGTGTTGGCAGGGTGGGCAGGGTTACATATAAAAATTACCAATGAGTTTTTTCCAGTGACATAGAGTATTTTAAAGATGCTATCTAAAATTAAGCAAAAACAAAAAAAATTCTTAGGTGTGTGGTAAGTGTGTTTATTTATTTATTTATTATTTTTAGCTTTTTTTATAGTAGAAGTGTTTAGATGGCATAACCTGAAGTGTCAGAGTACAGGGAACCAGCAGATTTCATTTACACAAAGCAGAGCATATTTTAGTTTTATGTATTTTATGTATTATATATTTTATAATTTTATATTTTATAAAATATATTACATTTTATATTATGTATATTATGTTTATTTGCCTATAATAAAATTTACATTTCATATTTATATACTGCATATTTTATATTAAAGCAAATATAAGTATGTTTTAGAGTAGACTGCAAAGTTCAAATAAGTGTTTTAGAAAAAACTCTAGATTTCAAAGAAATATTATGTTTGCAATGGGTGTCCTAGGGATTCAGCCACTCAGATACCAAAACATAAAAATATAATTAATTTAAGTGAAAAAGCACAAGACAAATATGTATAGTGCATGAATGCAATGTTGTAGCAAAAGAAAAAATCATATATATATATGTGTGTGTATGTATATCTCAGAAAAAGGTTATCTTTCTTGGTAGAATTGGGCAATTTGGGTGATTTTTATTTTCTTCTCTATGCCATATTTTTATTTTTCATATTTTCCACTAAGCATGTATATTACTTACATAATCAGAAAAATATATAATTCCCTGCCAAATTTTCCATGCAGTTTTGTATTTACTTAATTATATTTGTAAATGTATTTTCTACAAGATGTTGCAAGCTCCTGGTAAAACCATGAGCAGAACTCTTCAGGGGGATTCAGCAATACTAACTACCAGGGAAGACCACTACCCATCTTCAGAGCTGCTATTATGCTCCCACTTATAATCTGGCTCTCAAGTTCTGTTTGCACTATTCTCAGCAAACACTCCTCTAGCTAAAAGAACATTCACATATGCATGGCTTTTTCATCATATAGTAAGTAACTGATGTTAATTCCAAGGAACTTTCTGAGGCAGTCTTGGACATATTGCTCTAGTGTTTCAAAATAACAGTGTTTGATCTCTTTTAAGCTCTCCACACGGTGGGACAGACCACAGAGTTCAAGGGTATGTCTCTCTTTGGTAAAGTGTAAAAGGTGAGCTCACTCAAAGAGTGAAGAAAAATGAGTTAGCCGGAACCCTAAAATTCTGGTGCCTGTTAGTCATGCCGGGTGCCGTGTCCTGATTCTCTGCACCCAGGGAACTTGATAGAAGTGGTGGCAGTGGCCATGTTTGACTGAAGCATTACAAGGAAGGTAACCCCAGAGACAGCCTCCTACTTTGGAAAAGATGGTTAAAATCAACTGGAAAAACAAATTCCTTTTTACCTCCTCTGAAGACTTTCATTAGGAGTGTTTATTCTTGGATGATGGGGATTAAGGGAAAAGGTATTTCAGATGTTGGTGCGGGGCCGGATGCAGAGACACTGGCTTTCAGCTTGTAACAAAATTATATAATGCACACTTTTGTAAGAGCTGTTTAATCCCTCCTACTTAGGGATCTTGCTAACTAAAAACAGACTTCCTTATTGATATTTATGACTAATGCTTTGGTAGTCATTACTAAACTTTTTTTGTCTCAAACATTTTTTTGGAACGACTGTTTTTCAACAATTTTTTACAGTGGTATGATGAGAGAGATGATTTTCTTCCATTTGGAGGGCATGAATCCAAGCACAAAACGAGATGTGAGTTTCCGGGAGGCAGAGCATGGTCAGGCTTGACAGCTTAGAGAACAGCCCACCCCATCTCTCCCCAGGCACTCATTTGTACCGCAGCACACCCACCCCTCCCCGGCACGGCCGAGCAGAGTGCTTGCACACTGGCCTGAAATTTGCTGTAATGTCACTATTGCCACCAGAGCCCGGTGCCAACCCTGTTTCCAGATCAGAGTCTCCCAAGAGGGGAGAGAAAGCCTGCTACCTCTGGATACATCTGTTCTGTGAGAAGCTTCAAGCCTGCTTGATGCACGTCATTTCTTCAATCCTCTCAACTTGACTTTGAGGTTGACATTACAGGTGAGTAAACTGAGGCTCAAGAAACTAAGGGAAGAGCCTGACTTCATATTTGTAGGTGACAGAAGTGGATTCAAGCGAGGGTTGTGCTGGAGCCTGAGCTACTCTATATACCATGCTATCTTGCCCTTGTTGTTTTTAATTTGCCTTCTAAACAGAAATAAAAGGAAAACAGAGAAGGACCAAGGCAAGAGAGGAGTTAACTGGGCAAGACAGATGGTTTTCTTTTACAGAAAGATTAAATTCTGAAGATTCTTCTTTGTCCTTTAGAGAGCCTTAAACAAGGGTCTGAGCAAATTGTTCATACCTGTGCCCAAACTACAAACATATAGGACCCATGCAAGAAGCAAAGCAGCAGGCCATTTCCTCATCTGTACACGAAGCTGGCCCCTCCTTATCTCATGGTGCAAAGTTCTCCTAAGGCCAAGCCTGGAAAAGATTTGTTGATTACCAAGCACCGGAGTTACTATTACTGTCACTATTGTTTTTACAAACTCTGGCCTTTGTGAAGGTACAACGAGAAAGGCAGCCAGAATTTCTTCTACGCAGCTTGAATGTGAAAACCATTAATTTGGTTCCTCTGGGCAAGTAGTCCTAATGGATCAAGATTCAAAATATACAGTCTGGATTTTTTTTCAGTTAATCAAATATGCAAGTAATTAACTTTTCTTTATCGTAGAGCCAAAATAACTAGAATGAGGTTGAACAGAAAAATGCGGTGATTCTGAGTAACTCAGCAAGGCCTAGTCCTCTGTGAGGAACAGAGAACCTGGGAGCAGGCCCCCCGACATACCCACCATGGCCAAACTGTAACCTTCACAAACAGGGCCACACAAAACTTTCATTTTTCAGGATCCTATGTAGAAGCCAAACGTGGAACACGCATTACGTTTAATACACCCAGGTTGTGGGAGCCAGTGTTGGGTATGGGAGGGGCATATCTGTCACTGGGGGCTGTGGAATACAGAAAAAAGAAGCTGAAAGAAGAATGGGGAGTTTCCTGGGGTGGCGGAGACTCTGAGATGTAGGTGGAGGGAAAGAGCCCTATGTGAAGGTAAAATCTAGAATCAAGAAGAAACAAGACTGACTCTTTATCTTGACGAAGTTGAAGCCATAAAGTCCCCTGACCCCCTAGACATTCTAGTGTATCCCCTCTATAGTACAATGACCAAAATTGGAATTTAGCATGGACACAATGTTTATCTAATCCACTGTCCATATTCACATTTTTTTTTCAATTTATCAAATACTATCACCTCTAACTGTTTCTTTCCTGTGGCCCAGGATCTAATCCAGGATCATGCCTCACATTTAGTTATCCTGTCCCCTGAGTTTCCTTGAATCTGAAACAGTTTCTCAGGCTTTCTTGGACTTCAGCAACCGTTAGAGGTTTGAAGCACATGGGCCAATCATTCTGTAGAATGTTCCCCACTTCAGCTTTGTCTGGAATCTCTTCATAATCAGATTCCAGTTATGCGCTTTTGGCAAGGGAACCACAGAGGCAATGTTGTGTTCTCTTCAGTGCATTGTAACAGGAGGCACATCATGTTGGCCTAACAATATTAGTTCTATTAACTTTTATCATTTGACTAGGAAAGTGTGCACTACGTACCTCCTCATGAAGTTACTATGTTTCTCTCTGCTTAGAAATCAAGAAGAAACTCCCCACTGTGTGAAGAAATATGAGCTCCATATGTGAGATTCACAATTTCTACAAGAAGATGGCTCAAGACCTGGGCAAAGAGCTAGAGAAACACTTCCCATTATCGCAAGGTGGTCCTCTTCCAACAGGACAGAACCACAAAAAGCTAGGGGGAAGCTGTGTCCAGCAAGAGAAAGTTCCAGGAGCTAAGGAAAGAAAACGATCATGTGAGGCAGATGCTAGCCGGTGTGGAGTCCAACTGCCGGCCTGTCCTGAGGGACCCTCTTCTGCTGCTCCGCCCACAGAGGCCGGGAAGTGTCAGGGGGACCCTGGGGTCATCTGGCCCCCAAGGAGGAGGGAAATCCCGTTGTGAAGGCACAAGGATTGAAGTCCCCTGCAGGTGTGACTCAGCCCCCCTTAGCTGGGCCCTGAACAACCACACCCTGCCACACCATCTACGTGGATTTTCTCTTATTAAAAATAAATTTGATTTTTCTCTTTTTAGTTTAGCTACTATTATTTAACTGATGCCATGATTGCTCTTATTGAAATTTGTCATATAACTTAAGTTAGTATTTTTAAAATACAGATTCAGTGATATAATTCTCAGGAATACAGATTTCCTCATCATTGGACCCTATAGAATTAGTGTAAGTATTGTGTTTCAATTTAAATAAAAGGTCCACTAGGACATGCCATCCTCAGAGTTTGACATGAGAGAGACACTTAAAACATTTCTATGTCCTGGAAGCTGTCATTGGAAATCGGTACAAGTAGGGGTGCCTTGGTGGCTCAGCTGGTTGAGTGTCTGCCTTTGGTTCAGGTCATGATCTCAGGGTCCTGGGATTGAGCCTCACATTGGGCTCCCAGCTCAGTGGGGAGACTGCTTCTCCCTCTCCCTCTGCCCCTCTCCCCTGCTCATGCTCTCTCGCTCCCTGTTCTCTCTCAAATAAATAAATAAAATCTTAAAAAAAAAAAAAAAGAAATCAGTACAAGTAATTTATTATTTGCCAGGAGGAATTTTGATTTTTTTTAGAATTTTGATTTGTTTAGAAATTGTTATTAGTTTAGCCCCACATTCTTTGATTACTTTAGGGGATTCGTTTCCTAACCACTGTTTTCTTATTTTGTAATTTTTAAACTTTTGTTGTTTTGTTTAATGTATTATTTGTTCTTTAAATGTTTCTAATATTTAGCAGACAAAATAAAAGTTTCCCTTGATAAAATAAAAGTTTCCCTTGATGGAAAGTCAACACACACACACATATACACACACTCTCATATACATACACAGAGGAGGGGGACAGCTCAAAGGTGAACCTGGAGTGGAAAGTGGAAAGGTAGACAGACTCTTTCTTTCATGATTTTATTTATTTGGGTCCTTTCTCTTTTCCTTTTGATAAATCTGGCTAGGGGCTTATCAATTTTGTTAATTCTTTCAAATAACTAGCTCCTAGTTTCGTTGATCTGTTCTATTGTTTTGATTTCTATATCCTGTATTTCTGCTCTAATTTTTATTTCTCTTCTCCTACTGGATTTAGGCTTTATTTGCTGTTCTTTTTATAGCTCCTTTAGGTTTAAGGTTAGCCTGTGTATTTGAGACTTTGCTTGCTTCTTGAGGAAGCCTGTATTGCTATATACTTCCCTCTTTGGACTGCCTTTGCTGTGTCCCAAAGGTTTTGGGCTGTGGGCTTTTCATTTTCATTTGCTTCAATGTATTTTTTTTTTAATTCTTCTTTAATTTCCTGGTTGACCCATTCATTCCTTAGTAGGATGTTCTTTAACCTCCATGTATGTTTGGTCTTCCAAATGTTTTCTTGTGGTTCACTTCAAGTTTTATCACATTGTGGTCTGAAACTATAAGTGGTATGACCTCAGTCTTTTTGTATTGGTTGAGGCCTGATTTTTTTTTAATTTTTTATTGTTATGTTAATCACCATACATTACATCATTAGTTTTAGATGTAGTATTCCATGATTCATTGTTTGTGCATAACACCCAGTGCTCCATGCAGAATGTGCCCTCTTTAATACCCATCACCAGGCTAACCCATCCTCCCACCCCCTCCCCTCTAGAATCCTGAGTTTGTTTCTCAGAGTCCATCGTCCCACATGGTTCGTCTTCCCCTCCGATTTGCCCCCCTTCATTCTTCCCCTCCTGCTATCTTCTTCTTCTTTTTTTTCTTAACATATATTGCATTATTTGTTTCAGAGGTACAGATCTGAGATTCAACAGTCTTGCACAATTCACAGCGCTTACCAGAGCACATACCCTCCCCAGTGTCTATCACCCAGTCACCCCATCCCTCCCACCCCACCCCCCACTCCAGCAACCAGTTGAGGCCTGATTTGTGGTCAAAGTGGCACCTGCACCCCAATGTTTATAGCAGCAATGTCCGCAATAGCCGGACTATGTAAAATTATGGAAAGAGCCTAGATGTCCACACCTTTGCAGACAAGACCAGGGTCCCTGGACAACTGAGGGAAACCAGATCAGGAGAACGGGCCTCGCCCGGGAAGGAGGCCTGAACACTCT
>NW_022589771.1:1939925-1975191 GCF_004348235.1 Phoca vitulina | reverse complement strand
CGCAGAGTTAGCCTCCGGGAGTGACCCCGCAGCTGCGGGCTGGAGACAACCCCAGCGGTTGCTCTGCGGACTGAGCAAGAGTGACGGGCAGGAAGGCACACGGGAATGCACGCCTGCCGCCCTACAACCTCTGTCTTACTCTTCCAGAGGTTTCTTTGGGGTGTGTTCCCAGGAGGGGGTTGGAGACTCTGTCCCATGGCTTCCACTTCTGGGCAGCCCCCGCTGTCAGTGCGGAGTGCACTAAGTCAGCCCCTCGTGGGAAAGGCTTTTGTGGACCTGCCATTCCAGCACGACACCATCCAGCACTTGGGGCACCAGCGCCCCCCACGCAGTGGTGGGGGAGGGACAGGGACACTTCTGATGGGACTCCAGCCCTCCACGACCACATGAACCACGATCTCAGCACGTGTGAAGCCGTCAGACCGTAACTGAGTGTTGCGGGGACAGAGTGTGGCCGACGACCCGAATCACCCGCTAGCAATCTTTCGCCCTGCTTCAAGACCAGAGGGGGCTGCATTCACTGTCCTTCCTTCACGTCTGTGGTCCTGCATCCACCAGCACCCTGTGCATCACAGGGTGGGGGTCCTTTCCTGTCTGGGGCATGTCAGGGTTCCTGGTGTTTGCTCTGCAGGGTCAGGCTTGGGTTCACCTAGAAAGGCCTTGGCCCTGTGTCTTTGTCTGTCTGGATGCTCCTGGGACAAGTGACACTGTGGAGACCCTTCCCCCACCACACTCACCTTCCACTGAACAGGAAAGACTCATAGTCCCATTATGTGACTATAGCACAATTAGTTTAATTCTTCTGCAGCTGGTGACCACTTTGGTTGTTTTGTGTTTGGGGCTATTAGAAACAAAGGTGCTATGACCATCGGCATGCACGTCTCCTGGTGGCCAGAGCCCTCACTTGCCCTGAGTACACACCCAGGGATGCCGGCCATGGACATCTGCATGCTCAGCTGTACTAGACACGGCCACGCTGTTTCCCAACGCTGTGCCACTTCCCCCATCAGCCTTCCCGTACGGGAGCTGCAACCGTCCCCCGTCATTGTCACACTTGGTGCCAATCTTTTTCATTTTAGCCATTCTGATGGGTGTGCAAGGGTATCTTACTATAGGCTTAATTTGCATTTTCCTGTTGGCTAATAATGTTGGGCACCTTTCCCTATGCTTATTGGCCTCTTGGTTTCCTCTGTTACAGGGGTCTGCATGTTTTTCTGTAGGGGTCTGACGGTAAACATCTTTGGTTTACAGGTCAGATGGTCTCCACTCCAGCCACCCAGCCCTGCTGGTGTAGGGGAAGGCAGCGTTGACGATGTATGAACGAACGGGCATGGCTGTGTTCCAATAAAACTTTATTTATAAAACAGCCTGAAGGGTTGGATTTGGCCTCCAGGGCCTTCATTTCCTGACCCCTGCTCTAGAGTAAAGCATCTGCTGAGGACGTTTGCCCATTGCAAAATGAGTTTGTTATTGATCTGTACAAGTTATCTATAAGTTCTGGATCCCAGTCTTGTACTACGAATCACTTATTATGTTCTAGAAATTAGAAGAAATCATGGTACTATATCAGACCATTTCTATAGCTTTGTCCTCGATGTTTCCACCATGAGGGCCCTCAGGGAGGAGATGACAGTTGTCGCAGGGAGGCTTCCTCCTGACACGGGGACCCAGGAGACCTGTCCACTGCCATATCATCCGAGTGGCAGACGGTGCCACACAGCAACCCAGAGCCCTGTGTCCCTCTGCCTCCTACCACAGATCGCCATGCGTGATGGGCTACAGGAAAAATGGCCCTGACTTGTTAAAAGGCACACATTTCCCAAAAGGAACAGAAACAGTATGGATAATGGAATGTATATGCCACAGGGCTTTTTTCTTCTGAAGGAAATTTTCCAGTCCTTCAGATCGAAGATGGTCAAAGTGGGGGAGCTGGTAGGCACCCCCTTGCCATTGTTAGCCAAAAGCTTGATGGGCTGGGCATCGGCTGACAGAGGGCTGGAGGGGAAATGGGCCCCCATTCGAAGATCGGCCTGGAAGGGCTGCTACTGGAAATCTGGTCAGGTTCTGCCCACCAGGACGAGACCTTGAGGTCTTGGGGGGAAGGGGGGTGGTCAGAGGACTTGTCACTCAGGCCCCAACAAGCCAGCTGCACAGCTGGGATGAGAACCCAGATTTCCCAAGTCCAAAGTCTTCCTCACATCTTCCCTTTATCTAAGTAACTCTGGCTTTGCCAGATGAATCATAATGTGAGCTGCATAAAAACTGCCATGTATTTTGTCTTTTTCTCCACCATACCCGCATCGGTAAGATCATCCAATGACTGAGGAACCCCATTTGTAGAACAAATGGATCATAAGGAAATGAGTAGGAGGTGGTCTGATTGTGTCCTGCAGAGATGGTTTGGTGCTCGTCCCACCCATCCCTCCCTCTCAAGTGTCCCCTCAAGACGGACAGTGTGGCTTGATGCCCAGCATCAGTCAGGACCCGAGGCCAAGAGGAGACTCTTGGTATCAGGCCTCTTTCCTTTGTACGTTACTAACGTCGTGGAGGTACCACAGTTTGTGTCCTTCACAGGTGCTCCAATCACAAAGAGATACATCAAAATATGGGAACTCGTCTCATCCAACCTGGCCTTAGTTGGCCAACTACTCTTACTTTCAGTTTTACCTGGTTCCAAATATACAGCTCCTTAGGAACGTAGGAAAGCTGTTCCCAGTCCCTAACTATGGGATTTATCAGTCATGTATTGTTTATTCTTGTGCAATTAGGGACATCATTTCTGGGAAAGGACTTTCAGGACTGAATAAATCTGTGTCATTTTCCTAGCACTAATTCTTCTTTGGGCATGCCCTCCTTTCATACCAAAGTGGGGTTATGGGAAGTTTGGGTCAACAAAGCTCTTATGAGTAATCAGTGTCCAGTTAGGCCAAGGTTTCATGTCTGTGGGAGTCAAGGCATCTTTCTCCAACCTCTGGGAAGAATTAAGTAGGTCAGGCCTCTGTTTAAAATCAAGGCCCATGCTGACTGCCCACCCATTTTACTAGTTGCTGTTAGGGGCTGGACATCTACAGAAAGCTACTCAGTACTTTGTTGGCCCTCGCTGCCAGTGGAAGGTCAAGACTGGCCCCTCCTCTCTGTGTCCGTCTTGTAGGAGGTTCCAGCATCACCGAGAAGCTTCATCCTGGCCCAGAGGGAAGGACACGACACTGCTCTCTGGGTGAAAGATCATGACGTCCTTCCCATCATCAGCCTGTTTCAAATGATGAATCTGGAGTGAGAGCCTCTCTACTGACAAGAGTTTGTGCCTCATTTACCTTTCCCAACTTTGTATTATGGAAATGTTCAAATATACAAAAAAGGTAAAAGAAGAACACAATGAACATGTGTATACCTACCCTTAGATTCACCAATTGTCCAAATTGTGCTGCACCATTGGAAAGTAAGTTACACCTTAAATACTTCTGCATGATTTCCTAAGAATAAGTACATCCTTTAATACAACCAAAGTAACATTATGACAAAGAATTTATCTATTTCTTTTAAGTTATTGAATTAATTGGAGAAAAATTGCTCATAATGTTTCCTTCTTATCCTTTTAAAGTCTATAGGATCTGTAGTGATGCTTCTATTTCATTCCTGAGGTGGTAAACTGTGTCTTCTCTCTCTTTTTCTGAGTAAATCTGGTTAGATCAATCAATTTCATAGATTCTTTTCTCAGAGGAACTGCTTATGGGATTCTTTTTCTTTTTTTTAAATTTTGCATTTCATTGATTTCTCCTTTTATGTTTATTATTCCATCTTTTTTGGGAGGGTTAGTTTTTTTTTTTTTTTCATTTCTAACAGCTTAAGGTAGAAGTTCAGATTTTTTAAAACTGTATCCTAATCTTATCTTTTACTTAGTTCTAAATATTCTTCGTCCCCTTGTGATTTCTTCTCTGACACATGGATTCTCTAGAGGTATGTTGTTTAACTCTCAAATATTCAGGAGTTTGGAACTATTTCACCATATCCTTGTTCAACACTTGTCATTGTCTATCTTTTCTCCTTTTATGTTTGCCATTCTAGTGCAGGTGAAGTACTATCTTGTGGTGGTTTTGATTTGCATCTCCTGAAAGACTAATGAGGCTTAGCGTGTTTTCATGTGTTTATTCCCCATTTGTGTATCTTTTTATAGAAATGTCTATTTACTGGAGTGCCTCGGTGGCTCAGTTGGTTAAGTGTCTGCTTTTGGCTCAGGTCATGATCTCAGGGTCCTGGGATCAAGCCCTGAGTTGGTCTCTCTGCTCAGCAGAGAGTCTGCTTCTCCCTCTTACTCTCCTTCTGTGTGCTCTCTCTCTCTCTCAAGTAAATAAATGTCTATTCACCTCTTTTTTTAATTGAAGTATGTGTTGCTCTACTGTTGATTTGCAAGTGTTCTTTGTATATTCTGGACACAAGTCTTTTATCAGACATATGATATGCGAATATTTCTTTCCATTCTGTGGGTTGTCTTTCCACTTTCTTGATTTTGTCCTTTGAAGCACAAATTTTTTAGTTTTGATGAAGTCCACTTTATCTGTTTTATTCTTTTGTCCCTTGTGTTTTTTGGTATTGTATCTAAAAACTATTGCCTAATTCAAAGTTACAAAACTGTCTTATGTTTCTTTCTAAGAGTTTTATAATTTTAACTTATTTTTAGTTCTAATTTTGAGCTAATTTTGGTGTGTAGTATAAGGAAAAGTCCACCTTTATTCTTTTGCATGTCGACATCCAGTTGTGCCCTTGATCATTCATCATTATGTCAAGAAAAAAATTTCTTCTGATATATAAATGAAAAGCTTTCTAATTTTTTAAAGTCATAGGACATTACCTCTAGAATTCTGTTTACAGGTACTTAGTCCAAATGCTCTCAAACAGGTCAACTGATGTATCCAAGGCCATCCAGGTACCAATTCTGGTCTCAGCTTATGCACCAGGATCTGCACCAACCCTGATCCTCATTGTGCTGGTATTTGGAGATGGGGCCTTTGAGAGGCAATTAAGTGGAGAGAGTGGAACCCTTGTGATGGAATTAATGCTCTTATAACAAGAAGCAGGAGAGATCTTGCTTCCTCTCTCTCTCCACCATGTGAGGACACAGCAAGGAGGCCACCATCTATAAATCAAGAAAAGAGCTCTCCCAAGAACCCTACTGCCCTGGCACCCTGATCTCAGACTTTCAACCTCCAGAATAATGACAAATAAATGTTTGTTGTTTACACCATCCACTCTATGGTCATTTGTTATGGCAGCCTAAACTAAGAGCCAGCTACATAAAAATGTCTTTGCTTCTCTTGTCTTTAAAATGGGGTAACCACATTTACCCATGGTTTGGGGGAAGATTAATTGAAATGAAATATATCAAGCCCTGAGTACACTGATGTGCTTGGTCAGTGGAGCATAACCCTGGCATGACCCAAGGGTGGGAGACGTTGCTCGTGAGCTGGCTGACAGACCATCACGGATTACTTAGCTCAGGGGGGCTCCTTCTTGAAGCATCCCCCATCCCCCAGGGGCTCTCTAAAATTGGCAAGATCCCAGTCTTGGCTGATAAAGCCTAAAGATTCCTAAGTCACACTCCCTGCCTCCTGGGGACATAGACAAATAACCCTGAGACATGTCATTTTAACCCTTCTTCTGCTCCTCCTGCTGGAGGGGCAGCATGGTCAGTCCCACTAGGGGCGATCATTCACTCTGTATAAGCTCTCTCCTGCTGCTCCACTCAGGCCACCATCCAGCTCTGCCAGTACTCTCTCCTGTCTGTCCAGACTCCCTTACTTGAGTGGCTGAGAACAGGCCCAAATCATTATCCACTTGGCCTATTGCAATCACCTCTTAGCTGGTGGCCACACCCCCAAGTCCTCCCCAGTTTCTAACCCCTTGTTACACTGCCACTTGAGCAACCTTCCAAAGTCTGTGTAAAGTGTGATCCTGATAGCTTCTGCTCTCAGAAGACACCATTCTCCATTTCTACCATTGGAAATCATCATGGGGCCATTATTCTGAGAGAGAAACTTGACAAGTCTACCAGAGGATCCCTTTTCCTTTCAGTCCAAAATCTAAGCTTTGTGGTATGTCTTTCAGGCCCTTGGTGCCCTGTCCTGCTGATGCTGCAGCTCACCTTGCCACCCCTCATGGAATTTCAGGCTTTTCCCAAACTAAACTAGATGGACCCTCCTTATAAAACCAGCTATGCCCTGCCTCTTGGCCTTCCCTTGTCACTTTCCCTGCACCTAGTTTATCCTTGCCTCTCATCTTCACCCACATAACACATATGCATAACACATATGCTATTGTCTCGATTCAGGGTCTCCTTCTTTCAGAAGGACCTTCTTGGGGCCCCAACAGATTTAAGGGCCCCTCTCATGGTCCCACAGTCTGAGCCCTTGACAAGTCCTTACTAGCTGGCCAACTGCCTTATCAGAGGACAAACTTCTTGTGCATTACTACTCACTGCAGCCCTAGACTTAGCACCACACTGTCAGTGAGTGCAACTCTTCTTAAATATATGTCAGTAGGTGGGGGAACCTTGGTTTGGGAACTAGCTGGGTAGAATGCAGACATGCTTGCCATGTCAGAAGAACTGTTGAATGGGCAGGAAGGCAGCCAGGGGGACAGATCAAAGAGTCTCCTGGGAGAAAACTCAAACTGTGGGAGAGTTTCCAGCTACAAGCTGTTTTATGCTATTACTTGTTGAAATGATCACCTTCACTTTCCAGAAGTCTCAGATAAGAGGCTGGGGTGGTTGGGATTCCTGGGTGGCTTAGTCGTTAAGTGTCTGCCTTCAGCTTAGGTCATGATCCCAGGGTCCTGGGATCGAGCCCCACATCGGGCTCCTTGCTCAGTGGGAAGGCTGCTTCTCCCTCTCCCGCTCCCCCTGCTTGTGTTCCCTATCTCGCTGTGTCTCTCTCTGTCAAATAAATAAATAAAATCTTTTTTTAAAAAAGAGGCTGGGGTGGTGGGGGATGGCACTGGGAGGAAAGTCATGGGATGGAAAATCACTGCATGACTCCCAAGTTCTCTGAGGGTAAAGGTTTTCCTGCTAGGTCACATGACCCACACCACACATACCACACACCCACACGCAGGCATGCACCCTTGGTTCCAGCACATTCCTAGCCAAGTTGCACAACCTCTCCAAGTCTCATTTTCTTGACTAGCATGGAGTGACCAGCATAGAGCCTAGAACATAGTAAGTTCTCATTAAACAGCATTATTATTCTTTTTATTATTATTATCTTACTTTGAGGAGTCAGAGGCACTGATGCTCACATGATGAGACTCAAAATTTGTTTACACAAGCGTGGAAGCAGATGTTAATGTATGTGCACAGATATGCCCAGACACTTGGTCTATCTGTGAAGAAAGGAACGCCAAGACCACATCAAGGAAAGGTCCTTTGCAGGCATCTGCAACAGTAAAAGCAACATCTTTTCCCTTTCCAGGAGGCTGCTAGTGTGATAAAGTGTCCTTTTATCCAGGTCAGCACAAAATCCAATCCCCATTGATCTCTTCATAACAGTCTTTGGGGGAAGGCAGTGGTTGCTGCTGTTTCTACTGTCAGAAGACAAGATTTTCCATCTCTACCATTAGGGATTATACATGGAGCTATCAGTCTGAGAGTGAACACTTAGTAAGCTCTGAGAACAAGAAACAGTGCCATAGAAATGCCAAAAATGGCATTCCACTTCCCCATCAACACTCCTGTCATTGTATTAGCCAATTAAAAGGCAATTCCTGGCTTAAAGTGTGATTCTTGTCATCGCTTTTCAAATTTTAATCTATTTCACAGAAAATCTTCCTCAAAGTTACTTTTTAAGTTTTAAGAATTTAAGAAAATTCTTAAGTTATGCTGTAGAGGGATAAATAACACTATATACCCTTCAGACAATGGAAAGAAAATTATTGCCCACATTTTCATTTTCTAATGGCATTTTGCTTTACTATTTCATTGTTGTTTGCGATCAGAAAAAATTGTCCTTACTTAAAATTTAAGACATCTTCTTTGTCTATACAGAGATCCAAGGATGGATTCAAAACAACTTAGTTTTCTAATGGTTTCCTTGATTCAGCCATCTGTCAGAGGAGATTATAATTTTTAATTAAGGGGCCATGCAGTCCTTGTGTTAAAGTTTAAGTTTGGTCATAATTGTTCGGTCATTTTATTTGGTATTATTAACTTAATAAATATAAATATTGATTAGTATTTCCTGGTTTATTTATTAATGATATCACAAATGGTTACTTTTTAAAAAGAAAACATAACATTATTTGAATGAATTCCTGCCATTAATCTGTAAATTCTAATTGAGTGAAAACACAGAAGTCCTTGCCAGATTATATCATGTGAGGGGAATAACAGTGTTAATATTTATGAACATATATCATACTTTTCACACAGTGCTATATACTTTGTATTTATTTGTTTGTTTTTTATTTATTCCTCATAGCAACCCTATCAGATGGGTAGTGTACGTACTTATTAGCATTTTATAGATAAGAGAAGTGAGAGGTAAAATGTTTAAGGAACTTAACAAAACTTACAGATAAAATAAATGAAGTGTATTGAGTACCTATGTAATGTGCTAGTCATTGTGTCGGGCATTTAAACTTCCTCCTGCCTCCCTCCCTCCATGCCTTCCTGCCTCATGCCTCATCCTTCCTTCCTTCTCTCCTTCCTTCTAACAAATATGTATTGAGTAACTGTTATGTGCTGGACATGTTTTCAAGCACTGGATGTTAGAGTGATGCCTTGCTCTCATGGCATTTATTCCTTTACAGAAGACATCAGATGTATGTTTAATTAAATGAGTATGAACAAAGAAAATGGTAACAAATGCTGTAAATCAAGCAATATAACATTCATTAGTGGCTACTTTATGCTAATTAGTCAAGGCGAGGCTTTCTAAAATTGTGACAGTCGAAAGATAGGAAGAAACCTCTGCAAGACAGGCAGGAGAGAAAAGAGTTTCAGACGGGAAAGCCATGTTTAAACCCCTTAGTAACTGGATACCTGGGTGGCTCAGTTGGTTAAGCAACTGCCTTTGGCTCAGGTCATGACACTGGAGTCCCGGGATTGAGTCCCGCATCAGGCTCCCTGCTCAGCAGGGAGTCTGCTTCTCCCTCTGACCCTCCCCCTCTCATGCTCTCTCTCTCATTCTCTCTCAAATAAATAAATAAAAATTTTAAAAAAAATAAAAAAATAAACCCTTTAGTAACCTTATGAGATAAGAATTATTATTCCCATCAAAAAGAAAAATGGATGCTCAAATATATTAAGATATCCAAAGTCATAATCATGCAACCAGTATACTGCAGCATTGGCATTAATCACAGATGTGTAATTCCAAAGTGTTGTTTTTGCCATAATACAAGACTACTGCCCATTTCATTGATTTGAGTATATCACACTCATATACACACACACTCTACACAAATGAAGTGTGCACAGAAAGGGGTGAGACACAGATACAGTTGTGCATGCACGGGTGCATGTGTTTAGTTGTATCTCTAGAAGTTAACAGTTGCTTCATTCTGTGCTAAGAATATTTGTAAAACTTTTAAACATTCTTTACCTTGCATATATTCAAGTGCTTGACTGACTCTTAGAGAAAATATCATGCATAGATAAAGCAAAAGATGCCAACATGACTGGAGCTATTAATAAAAGGAATAGGACTTGTACAGGAACAACAAGTTAGCAATAAAAGAATTTATTTACAAATACCTACCTTGACCTTTTTTGTAACTCTTCTATATTATAAGCAAAATAGAGTATAATGCTCAATCATTTGCTTAAATATTTGTTTCTAGAGAGGAAATGCCTAAAGCATTAGCTAGAGAAGGAAGAGTTCACTTTTCTTTGAGAAAAACAAGAAAAACAGACCATTGGTATGGTCCTGAGTTCAGGAATGTAAGGAAGGTTGGTCTGAAAGTATACGGTATAAAATTAAGCAATCAAGAGCACTGTGCATGGCCATTCTAGGACTCAATCATTGCAAAGGCATTGACAAACATTGTACGAAGCATCACTTATTTCTGCTACCTCTGTGAATTTTTTTCACAAGTGGATATTGGCTGCCTGCAACAACCAAGCATTTTACATGGAATTCTGCCCATTGTTCTGTTTTGTCTGGAAAAATCTTTCCCATCCTTCTATTTCCTCTCAGCTTATAGTGAACATCTGTTAGAAGGGAAAAAAGCCAAGGTGTGCTGGTTCTCCTTTGTGAAGGATGTTTTAATTCTCTAATTTTTTTTTCAAATCCAATCTGGGTCAGGATAAATCATCTAGGGCACGCGGGTGGCTCAGTCAGGTAAGCATCTGCCTTAGGCTCAGGTCATGATCCCAGGGTCCTGGGATCGAGCCCTGCATGGGCTCCCTGCTCAGTGGGGAGTCTGCTTCTCCCTCTCCCTCTGGCCCCCACCTCACTCATGGTCTCTCTCTGCCTCTCTCTCTGTCTCTCAAATAAATGAATAAAATCTTTAAAAAAAAAAAAAGATATATCATCTGCATTTAGCATTTATACTTTTAAAGTTTGGGGGGATCAGTAGTGCCTATGTAAAAGAAAATATAAGCAAAATGACCCTACCAGTTTGTTGTTACTGTTACTATTTTTAGAGTAGTTTAAGGTTAAGCAAAATTGAGGGGAAGGTGCAGATATTTCTCAATGCCTCCTGCCACTACACATGCCTAATCTTTCCCATCATCAACCTGCCTCACCATAATGATACTCTTGTTCCACTTGATGAATCTATGGAGACATCATTATCACCCGAAGTCGACAGTTTACATTAGAGTGCACTCTTGGTGTTGTACATTTTATGAGTTTTGGCAAAATGTATAATGACATGTATCCATCATTATAGTATCATACAGAATAGTTTCACTGCCCTGAAAATCCTCTGCCCACCACCTATCTATCCTTCCCCCGACCCTTGGCCCCTGGAAGCCACTAATCTTTTTCTGGTCTCCACAGTTTTGCCTTTTCCATGATGTCATATGGTTGGAATCATACATGGTGTAGCCTTTCCAGATTGGTTTTCTACGCTTAGTGATATGCACATAAGGTTCCTCCATGTCTTTTCATGGCTTGATAGCTCATTTTTTTAAAAATGTTGAGTAATATCCAATTTATCTACTCACCTACCGAAGGACATCTTGGTTGTTTCCAAGTTTTGGCAATTATGAATAAAACTGCTATAAACATTTCTGTGCAGGTTTTTGGGTAGACATGAAATTTTCACCAATTTGTTTTAAAATATGGGTTTTATTATTATTCAGGGGCCAAAACATCAGGAAATGACAGCTTTTGCAAAGATTGTTATTTATAGTTCCCAAGAAGGTAGGGCATGCCACACCATGCAGGGTCAAATGCAGAAGCTCTGGGGTCTGAAAGGAGGCAGAAAGAATGAGGGGAAAACATGGGCAGAAGACTTTATTATGTCAAGGTAAACAGACTACACAGGTTTAGGATTGGCTAGTTTGGATAACTTCATTGGGCTCTGGGGTATAGGGACTATCTCTAGTTGTCTGGTCTCTGGCCCTGGGATGATTATGGTAGAGGAATATTGCCTTCTGAAATGTAAGAACCATATAGAGCAGGTGTTTGGAGTATGGGCTCTGCTCTGGATTGGTTAATTTGCATATGAAAGGCACACTCCCAGGCAAACTCTTTGTTATCTTTAAGAATTACCTAACCCTGGGAGGGGGCAGTCTTTTCCCAATCAACAAGGTGCCATATGCCAGAACATCAAGAATACAGAAAATAAGAGCATATAACACATACTTTAGCAATAAAATAAAATGAAAGTGTATTTGTTTTCTATTGTTATATAACAAGTGACCATAGACTCAGTGACTTAAAACAACAAGAGTCATCATTTCACATGGTCATGTTTAGGAGTGTAGATGCAGAGTAGCTGGGTCCTCTGATCAGAGTAGCTGAGGTCCTCTGCTCAGAGTCCCATTAGGCTAAAATCAGTCAGGCAGGGCTGTGATCTCATCTGAGGCTTGGGGTCCTCTTCCAAATTCACTGGTCGTTCACAGAATTTAGTTCCTTGCACTTGTAAAACTGAGGTCCCCATTTTCTTGCCGGTTGTTGGCCTGAGGTTGCTCACAGCATCCACAGGTCACCCTGGGGCCCTAGCCACATGGACCTCTTGACAGGGCAGGCAGCTCAAACATGGCTGCTTGCTTCATCCAGGCCAGCAGGAGCATGTCTCTCTTTGACTTCTTTCTCAGACCTTATGACCCTAAGAACTCACCTGTTTTGGCAAAGCCTACCCAAGAGAATAGCTTTTTCATTAACTCAACTGTTTAGGGACCTTAACTACATCTGCAAAGAGCCTTTCTGCCATGTATTATCACACAATCACTGAAGTGATATCCTCTTATATCCACAGGTTTTACCCATGCTCAAATTCAAGGATGTGGGTCATCTTAGAATTCTGCCTGCTACAGAAGAAAATTACTCCTTTGGAGGCAAAATTTAAAATGAACTCAGAAAGATTTTCTCCTTTCCATTTGGGATGTATTCTGCATCTGAAATGAATTTGTCTACTGAAAATGAGTATCAAGTAATATACAGTCTCCCAGCAGACAGAATAGACATTCCCTTTGAAAGGTCACCTACATCCCATGACTCATCTTTGGGTCTAGCCTTAGGACCACCAAAAATGCAAATATCCCAGAGGGTTGGTGACGGCCCTCAGGAAAGTTTACCCAATGGCATCTGAACATCAGTATCTAAGCAGCAGATTAAATGTTTCTCCCTTAAGAGAGTTGGGTGTTGCTATGAACTGAATGTTTGTGTCTCTGTCAAATTCATATGTTGAAGCCTAAGCCCCTCAATATGATGGCGTCAGGAGGTGGGGCCCCTGGGCAGTGATTAGGTCATGAGATTCCTCTCTGCCATATGAAAGAGCACAGACCAAGAAGCAGACCCTCACCAGACCCTGAACCTGCTGGCGCCTTAATCTTGGACTTCCAGCCTCCAGAACTGTGAGAAATAAGTGTTTGTTGTTTAACCCCCCCACCCCACCCCAGCTGCAGTATTCTGCTGTAGCAGCCTAAGCTGACTAAGATACGTGTGAAGGGTGGACTTAATGGGACAGACATTGGATGGCACAGGAATGATGTGGTCTGAGCAAGGCAGCTCTTCTCCCTCTCTCTGGGGTTCCCAGACATGCATTCTCAGATGCCCTAAATAATCGAAACTCTGGGATATTTCGATGACCAATCACTAGGGTGACTGCTGCTAAGAATACTCTAAAGGTGGTAAGAAAAAAAATACAGAAAGAATGAGGGGAAGTGGCAGTCCGTGTCCACATTTGTTGTGCAGGAGATTTAGATTTTTTCTTTCTCAGCTGTGCTTCCAAAATTCCAGGGCCTCACGGTGATAGCTGCATTCAAAGTGTGGAATGCTACTGTAGGCTATTTCTGAAACTTCCTATAAAGAACACTGGATGAGGTAGAGAAAAGCTGCGTTCATTTTATGGGCATGTCTGAATAGCATTGTTCCCCTCCCTCCATCCTTGAGCCAATCTGAGAGGCCATTTCGTGACCGGTCTCAAATAATTTGGAGAGATGAGGTCAATGCTGGGTCCAATCCAGAGGTCTAGGAGGGTTGAGTCCAATTTCAGAAATTTTTATTGGTTTTGGAGTTATCAGACTAAACCAGTGGTTCTTAACAGGGGGTAATTTTGTCCTCAAGGGGACATTTGCCAATGTCTGGAGACATTTTGGAGTGTCACAGCTAGGGAGGTACTCCTGGCATTAGTGATGGAAGTCAGGGCTGTTAACATCCTACAGTGCATAAGATGGCCCTAGAGACAAAGAATTATCTAGTCCAAAATGTCAATAGTGCCAAGGTTGGGAAACCTTGGGCTAAACTAAACCCAGGAGCCTGCCCAGCACTCTGTTACGCACACCAATGCAAAGTACATCCTGTGTGCAAGGACACAGGGAAGCTGAGTACCCAGAGCTGTGGATGCTTCTGCCCCTCCTCATGCCCCTTCCCCCAAGGAGGTGCAAATGCTCCCTGCTCCCCAGTGTTGGCTGCCTAGTGGCCTGCCCCGTAGAAAGCTCAAGACCCTAGATCTAGAGCCCAGCCTGCTGGAGAAGCTCCAGACAGGACACAGACAAGGTTGAGCAGGGGACACCAGTGCTACTTTCACCCCTGGGTCTGCTGACTTCTAGGGGCAGGTGGGAAGGAAGCAACAGCTCAGAAGTTGAGCTGATTATCATCTTTTTCAGGACTACATTTCCTCTCTCTTGGCAAATCCTGAATAAACGTAGTATCTCTTCCTGATTTGTACTTTCAAGAGAAAAAGGTACAGATCAGTCAAATGAACTGATAGAAGAGATTCTATAAAAGGAAAGAAAATGTACTTCTAGGTTATGACAGAGGTGAGTCAATGCAGGAGGCCTAAGCTTGAATCCAACATGCCTTACAAACAACCCTATTCTGTACATTTGTCTTAGGCAAGTTACAGGAAAAAAAGAAAAGATATAGATAATATTTAACTGTTGGCGGGGCGAATGGGGGGAGGTTGTGGACTGTGAAAGCATGGACTCTGAGTGTTTGCATTCATGCACGTCTCTGGGTAGGGGCAAGGCTCCTAGCTCTGACCTTGGGTGTGCTCTAGTGGCTTGCATGATTCCTTATCAGCTGTGTGTCCTTGAACATGTTGCTTAACCTTTCTGTGTGTCTGTTTCCTTGTCTGTCAATTGGAGATAATGATAGTGCATATACATAGGGTCACTGAGGGAATGAAGGGAAGAAATATTTATAAAGTGCTTAGAACAGAGCCTGGCCTCTAGCTAATGCTGCGTCAATGTCTGTTTTTTTTTTTTTTTTTTTCCCAACTGTAATACCCTGTGTGTCAATGATCCTTTTCCATTGCTGCCTATAATATTATGTCATAAAAATTCTGGTCCCAAATGCTGACCCCGTTGGTAGTGCCTCATTCAGAACCAGCAGACACTGCGCTGATATATCCCCTTTGCTGGCCTTTCTAAGCAGCCTGCACCTATAAGGTTTTTCATCAACAGGGGTGAAACGCAGAGGCCTTTGATTAGGCTGACCTTTGCCAGAAATTCAATTCACTGGACTCTGGTCCACTGGACTTCATCAAGATAAAAACTTCTGCACAGCAGAGGAAACAATCAACAAAACTAAAAGGCAGCCTACAGAATGGGAGAAGATATTTGCAAATGATATATCTGATAAAGGGCTAGTATCCAAATCTATAAAGAACTTACCAAACTCAACACCCAAAAAAAACAAATAGCCCAGTTAAGAAATGTGAAGAAGACATGAATAGACACTTTTCCAAAGAAGACATCCAGATGGCCAACAGACACATGAAAAGATGCTCAACATCACTCATCAACAAGGAAATACAAATCAAAACCATGATAAGATACAACCTCACACCTGTCAGAATGGCTAAAATTAACAACACAGGAAACAACAGGTGTTGGTGAGGATGCAGAGAAAGGCGAACCCTCCAGCAGCAGCATTTTGGATGAGATTTTCCTTCAAGATTTTCATGGCTCCCAATAGACGGCATGTCGCTTTCTTTACTTGTGTTTCGGCTTCTTCTTGTTATTTCTCTTGGGTATAGGTTAATGCTCTTGTTTTATTTGGGGGTAGGCTGGGGCTGGAGAAGGTTCTAGAAGGAGTGTGGAGATAGTGAAATCCAAAGCCCCATTTGGCCCTGGGGAGGTGAGGCACTCATCCAAGGACTGGCCAGCCTTGGAGTGGTGCAAGCAGGGCCCTCCACTCACAGGCCGATTAAACTCGGGACCACACAGAAATGACAGTTTGATGGGGACCAGCCATCAGTCCTGCTCCCTTCTTGGTGAGAAGAAAAGTGGCCCCATGACAATTGCAGAGGACTCTATGGCAGTGGGAAGAAAGCTCCTTCTGCAGGGTGGGTGCTGCCAGGACCGAGGACTGCCGGCTTCGGCTCTCCCAGCCACATAAAACCAGGTTCCAATCTGCCTCCCTTCAAAATACTTGGTGCCTGCCCCCTTTCTTCTATGTCTTGTGGTCTCACAGCCTCCTCTGCTGGTGGGAGGTGACAGAAGTTTGTCCAACAAGGAAGATGACGTACGTCCAGTTTCCACCTGTTGGCCTGGCACAGTTATTAACAACACCTCTTTACTCTCAAAGTGCCCCAGTTTGGAAGATGTTATAGGATTCGTCATACGCTTAGCATCTCCTGAAATTCTGCAGCTGGGAGGCATATTCATGCATCTTGGAGTATGGATTTTGGGGGTGTCAGGTGTGGCCATGGGTGGGGTGTGCTGAGCCTGGATGTCTCTTCCTGAGTAAGATGGCGGAACCAGTCTGTGCTCAGAAAGCCCCATGTGAGCCTGACTGTGGAACAGCACCTGACACCCCCTACCTTTCTTTCCCCACTCAGCATTAGTCCAGTGGTATAGCCAGAGGGGGGCCCACACATGGCAGGTACAGTGGGTTTTCACCAGGCTGGCATCACAGTGAGGGAAGGAGGGCAGGCAGGGCTGGGCACTAGCTGTTACTCAGAATATGAGGAACCAAGGGGCGCCTGTGTGGCTCAGTCAGTTAAGCACCTGCCTTCAGCTCAGGTCATGATCCCGGAGTCCTGGGATCAAGTCCTGCATCGGGCTCCTTGCTCAGCAGGGGAGCCTGCTTCTCCCTCCGCCTCTGCCTGCCGCTCCCCCTGCTTGTGCTTGTGTGCACTCTCAAATAAATAAATAAAATCTTAAAAAAAAAAGAATATGATGACCAAAATTCCAAGAGAAAAAGAGAAGAATGGGATCTCTGCCTCCAGGCAGATGTGGTGATGAGGGGGAATCCTGATAGTGTTTGGGGGAAGACTAAGGGTGAAGTACGTATATCATGCCTTGCAGATCTGAGAGATCAGATCGTGCCTTGTATCTGATAGCTGCAGATACCTTAGTGGATTTACTGCGAGGCAGCCTGTGCTAATGTCATTGTACCACTAATATCCTTGCATGGCTGAAAATGGGCTCTCAATCTTTGAGATTTTGGTGGGACTTGAGGGGTTCCTACATGAGAGCAGCATAAACCAGCTCCTGCAGCAGCCAGCTCCCTGTCCAGCGAAAGAGGAGCTTAAATGGGCATTAGAGTGGTCTCTACCCAAATGGGCCATCTAATTGCCTGTGTATAAGGCAGGCACTTCCTCCCAAATGCCCTCTTCCATTATGTACTTTCTTGGGGCTGATGAGGCTCCATGGAATGAAAGGCTTTGAACACCTTTTACCTTTCGGATTCACTGCAACCTGTCTGAGGGGTGTGGGCAATGTCCACAAACACATGCTGTAGGAGAGACAGACACGAGCAAAGGCAGGGTTTGAGACAGAACAGTACAGGAAGGAGAGGGGAGTCAGGCAAGCTTCCCCAAAGCCACTGCAAAGCCTTGAGAACTGGAAACAAATGATTTTTTCCCCAGCTAGATATAATGCAGCACTGTCCTCAATCGTTAGTCATTAGTGGGTATTTTCGTTACAGTCCTACCTCTCCCCGGACAGGGACCCTGTCTTCTGTATCACACACTCTCCCTCTCCTAGTTAAGGGCCTGGTGCTTGGTACCTGGTAGGCAGGGAGAGCACTGTGGGATGGCAGGGTGGGCCCTGCACGTGGGCAGGAACTGACCTTTCACCTGCCTCCCTGGCCAGGTGTGTGGCCTCCAATGGAGCGTCTGTGGGGAGTGATTCAGGGCCCAGGGGCCCACTGGGCGCACAGCACAAAGGAATGTCTGGGGAGACCACAACACCAGTCCCAGACAGCCCAGGGGCCTTTGTGGCCCAGGGCAGGATCTGCCCTGTAGGGAACTGTCAGCAATTTGTGCAACCAGATTTGTCTAGCTGCAGGTGACAAGTAGCACTGGAGAAGACCAGGAATATTAGAACAGTGGGCTCTGAAAAGGATGAGGTTTCCTCTAGGATTAGGGTGACCCATAATGTGATAATCATGTAATATATAGTGTTACTAATGTAATATGTAATGTGTGCTAATGTGATATATTATCCATGTAATGCTTCATGTAATCATGTGATGGGTTATTAACATAATATATAATGTGTATAAATGTAATGTAGTGTGCTAGTCATGTAATGTAGAGGGTGTTAGTATAATATGCAATGTGCTTTATTAAGATATGTAATGGGCATTAGTATAACGGGTCATGTGCTATTAATGTAATATGAAATGTATTAATAATGTTATATGTAATGTGTTAATGTAAGATGTCATGTGTATTAACAGAATGTATACTGTATGTTGAGGTAATATGCAATGCATATTAATGTAATGTGTAATATCTAAGTACTGGAATGTGTAACATGTTCAATATGGAATGTGTAATAATATAATACCTAACGTGTTTTGGTGTGATATACAATGTGGTTATTAACAGGATGGGTAACGTCCATGGGTGTAGTTAGAATGACTGAGGACATGGCACATCCCAGATGACCTGTCCTGGCCTGGGTCTTTTCTCAAAGGCTGAGTGGGGACAAAGTCAGAGCTATGATGTCTCAGGAGAAGACCTGGATTTTCCAGGGAAAAGTCCACGGGAACGGAAATGGGAGCCAACCACACACACACACACACACGCACACGCATGCACACACAAACACCACTGTATTTTCAAGGAATAATAGCTTGTCACTTACTTTGTTCTCTTTGATAAAAATTATTTTCCAGGCTTTCAAAATAATGAATACTTTATTTTTAATTTTAAAAATTTTTTTAATTTAAATTCAATTAGCCAACACATAGTACATTAGTTTTTGATGTAATGCTCAATGATTCATCTGTTGCGTGTAACACCCAGTGCTCAATGAATACTTTAAAAGCCCTTTGAAAAGACTAGACTTTCTAGTTGTCTTCTAAAAGCAAAGGGAGGACGTAGACAGATGATTGAGAGATAGATGGATAGATAGATAGGTAGATGATAGAGAAATAATAGATAGATACCCTATTTATGTGTCTGTGATGTGTGTGTCCTGTGATTTCTCTTTATTGGTGTTCTCAACATCAGTATTACTGGCATTTCGGGGCAGGTGACTCCTTCCTGTGGGGGCCTCTTGTGCACTGTAGGGGAGTTACCAGCATTTCTAACCACCCCCCGATGCCAGTAGTGTCCCTCCAGCTGTGACAAACAAAGGTCTCTAGACAGTGCCAAATGTCCCCTGTCAAATACAAAATCATGACCAGCTGAGAACCCCCGCTCCGCCTTCTCAGGGAGAGCATAGCAACAACACATTTAGGAGTACAGATTCCAGAGCTAGGTGACTTTCTCGTTCAAATCTGGATGCCCTCTGGGGCAGCTTGCCACCTTGGGCAAATTAACCATTCTGTGCCTCGATGTCCGCATCTGTAAAATGGGGCGGATGATAGCAGCTCCAACACCATGCCCTTGCTCTCTGCGCTCAGTGAGTTAAAATGTATAAAGCATGTGCTACAGATCCTGGCCCAGACTGAGAACTAGCTCTTGTTATTCTAAATCCCCAAAGAAACAGAATGGAGAGGGAAGTTAAGTGTGTTCTGCATCCATAAACAACCAAGAATAAGGAACATGGGAACAAGAAGATCCAGGCATGTACTTTGATTCTTAGCCAGAAACCCCTTGTGCCTGCAATCTGATGGAGTTCATGTGAAATGACATCTTCCTTCAATTAGAACGGGATTTATGAAAACAGGAGTATTTCAGTAACAAGAGAGTGCCTAGCAGGCAAGAGAGATACGGTGCTTGGCAAATAGCTGATTCCATTCATGTTGAGTCTTTTGATCATTTTTTATAATTACTGGCATGGTATTTATTGCAGGGTCTGTCTTTACCCAGACCGTCCTCCACCCCCTCTGGCCGAGGGTCTCCCCCGCCCTCCCCCGATAACTGTTCGCAGATTCAGACACTGAGAGGAACCATTCTCGGCCACGGGATAGCTTCACAGCTTCATTTTCACTGGAAAATTGGAGAAGTCTGATAAGGTAAGAAGGTGGGTTCCATGTCAAGGTCACGGCTGTCTTTCTCTAACTGTTGCACCCTCATGACTTTGCAAGGGAAAAGCCAGCGTTTGGTGGCTCCTGAGTGACAAGGAGAGTATCCCCAAGCCTGTGAGGTGGCTGGGAAGTCACGGAATCCAGGCCTCCATGAGATGTTGAGGTCCCCTCAGTGCTGGCGCCAAGAGCATCAGAGCCCGAAGAGGAGCAAGGGCACCATGCATGCCTTCCCTCTGGGGAGGCTGAGGGACAGAAGCCTAAAGGATTGCCTTCCTATGCAGAGGTTTTACTTTTCTTTGGGTACAAAATTACAATCATCATTACTATCATTAGATGAGACCAAACAAGATGTTGCAGGCGCTGTGTGTGTGTGTGTGTGTGATTTAAAAAAATACCCAATTCCCTCCATTATAGGTAAGAGGCTTGACTTTTCCTAGAATATACAATTCCTAGGAAGACTGAGGAGCTCATCAAAGGTCAATGTCACCGTCTGGCCTCTCACTGACTTATCAAGTGAAACATAAAGAACGCTGGTCTTTAATACAATCAATCGCTTTGGCATGTAGGTGAAAATTAATTAAAAGGATGCAAAATGTATAATTGTTGGCAAATCTGCTGGTGATCAACTTTGAAACTTTTGTGGCTCCTTTCTTTCCATTTATCACCATTTGTCATATTCAGCTTCCCATGTTTTTGGAAAGATGACCAGATGGAAAGCAGGCTGCAGCCATCAGGCAGGTGAGAAACAGATGGCCCGGGAAGGGCAGAAACCAGAAAGCCTGTGGGTGAGGAGCCTGCCTAGTTCAGGCGCCAAGGCCCAGGTGGCTCCCAAGGACTGTCCCTATGCTGGCGGGAGCTCCTCTTTGTCCCTGTCACATTATCAAGGACGGGCCACATGTCACCTTTAGCTAGGGAGAAGCTCGCCAGAGCCTTCGGAAAGGGAGGGCTGCGAAGTAGGGCAGGCCTTTCAGCTTCTGGCAGAGGCTCCAGGTGAGTCAAGGTGAACGCACCTGTCCTTCTCAGGCCTTTGAACCCTATGTGCTCCTTTTCCATCTAGTTGTCTACCTGTTGTCTTTTGTCCATTGTAGAAAGAGAAATGAGGTCCTGTGTGTCCCCACCTCTTTCCCAAGTGCCTTGATGGTGAATGTAGACGTGCCCGGGGAGTCATAGCAAGGCAAGCACCGCAGGTGTCCCTGGCACTTCTCAGGACTGGAAGCCCCCCATGATGCTCCTCCAAAGGAGAGCCCATGGGTAGAGCACGGGGCAGTTCGCCTCACTCTTGATGGGTCCTCGGCAAAGTCTCCTGGGTTTGATGTCATTACGTATTGATATCCCATCAGGAAGAATTGGTTCTGATGAAATGAAGTTAGGGCATTGTCTCTCAGGAAAAATATTTCTGAAATGCAAAACTGAAACTCAATTTCTCCCACGGGGCAAGGTTTCTTCCTTCTTTACCCAGGGGCCAGATGCTCATGTAATAGCTCAGAAACAGTCTCATCTCTCACAGTAAGTGTTTTTCTTCGTGTCATTTCCTTCCTTCGGGTGGAGCAAGAGGTGCTTTCAGGTTCTCAGTCACCAAGGGATTTGGGGCTGGGAGAGACTGTTGGCGGGGAACAAGGCGGGGACAAGAGACAAGCCAGAGGGGACATAGCCGATCAAAGACAGAAGGGGCGGGCAGACGACGTGGATAGTGGGGGTGCTAGAGGCGGCTGTGGGGTCACAGGGGGTTGCTCCCCATGCCTTCTATTTGCAGGGCAGCCTTGGACTCTGAAAACCTCTGTCCAAACACCAGCTCTGTCCTTCTTAATTGTGGGCTCTTTGGTGAGTTACTTAGTCTCCTAAACCCCAGGTTTTGGCGCTGGGCCTTCCCAGGGTGAGAGGAGCGTTGTGTCATGATTACCAGTGTGAACTGACCCCTAAACCCTGGGGCCGAAAGAAATTGGAATTGGCTCATGCTAGCTAATTGGCTAATAATCCCCTTTCACTTGGAAACAAATCTACTTCAACAAATTTGAAGAGCCGTATTTTCAACCTTAGGTGTGTGTCTTATTTACAATTTGTAAATTGTGGTCAGGGTGAGCAATGGCATTGTTCTGAAAGGACAGATCTTCAAATTGTTAAGTAAAAAATTGGGGGGAGGGAGAAAGAAGGAGGAGAGAGAAGAGGAAAAAAGGGAGGAAGAAGAGGAAGGAGGAGATGAAGACAAAGAAGAAGAAAGAATAGAAGGAAGAAAAATAGCTACAGCACTCAATCTGGGGTCAATTACTTTGCCTCTAGACTCATTAAATCTGGAGAGAACTGTGTAGAGATGCCCAAAGGAAGATGGCCATTCCATGGAGAGCCAGATAAGAACCATATGGTCAGCTTCCTCAGATCTTCTCCCTGCTGCTCATCTGGGGATCCCCGTGTGCGTGCCCAGGTAGAGAGGCCACAGCAGATGGGTAAGCGGTAAGCATGAGCGCTGTGCCCCATCAGCCAGCTCAGGTCTACACGAGCACCCAGTGCATCCAGTGCATGCCCTGTAAGGCACTGGGGTCCTTCAAGGGGGTCTGTGGAAAAGTTTCTGGATAGCTGTGTTTGGGAAATGCGGCACACTGTGTTCTCCTCTTGCAGTTTCAATGTTTATTAGCACATTAAAGGCTCTGATAAGTCCTGAGGTTAGAAGAGATACCAAGGAATCTCTCAGTACCCCTGAAGAACTGGGATTCCCTGGTCACACTTTGGGGATCACTGGCTGAACATCAGTGCAGAAGGGTATCTTGCATTCATATACCACTTTAGAGCATACAAAAAGGTTTCACCTGTTATGAGCTTATTTAGACTTCCATCCCATCCCACGAGGGATGCTTTATGACCCCTATACCTCCTGTTTTACAAAAGAAGAAACCAAAGTTCAGGTGTTTAGGTAACTTGTCAAGATCACTAGTGAGTAAGAAAGCCAGCAAAGGGCTCTCTCTCCTAACCCTTTTTGCTGTTAGAACACATACAGGAGTACCTGGCTGGCTCAGTCAGTAGAGCATGCAATTCTTGATCTTAGGGTCGTGAGTTAAGCCCCATGTTAGGCATGGAGCCTACTTTAAAAAAATAATAAAATAAAATAAAATAAAATAAAATAAAATAAAATAGAAGAATACATACAGGCTAATACAAAGTTCCAGAAATGCCTCTGTTCCCAAGGGGTCCATCTGCTCTCCTGCTCACTTATCCAAGATACATTGCTCTCGGATGTTAGGAGACAGGGCCAGGCTCTGAGCCTCCAGACACTATAAAAGGGGATCCAGTTTCTCAATGAGAAATGTCTAGCAGGTGTAAGTTGAATTTGATTCTTCTTTTAAATCTTAATTGGCTCCCTCAGAATTACCACTGAGCAAAGATAATGTTTGTAAACATGACTTTTGGGTAGCACATATAAGAGTCACTCAAGAGGGTATTATGCTGAGCGAAATAAGTCAAACAGAGAAAGACATGTATCATATGACCTCACTGATATGAGGAATTCTTAATCTCAGGAAACAAACTGAGGGTTGCTGGAGTGGGGGGTGGGGTGGGAGGGATGGGGTGACTGGGTGATGGACACTGGGGAGGGTATGTGTTCTGGTAAGCGCTGTGAATTGTGCAAGACTGTTGAATCTCAGATCTGTACCTTTGAAACAAATAATGCAATATATGTTAAGAAAGAAAAAAAGAAGAAGAAGAATGTAGCAGGAGGGGAAGAATGAAGGGGGGGAAATCGGAGGGGGAGAAGAACCATGAGAGACAATGGACTCTGAAAAACAAACTGAGGGTTCTAGAGGGGAGGGGGGTGGGAGGATGGGTTAGCCTGGTGATGGGTATTGAGGAGGGCACGTTCTGCATGGAGCACTGGGTGTTATGCACAAACAATGAATCATGGAACACTATATCTAAAACTAATGATGTAATGTATGGGGATTAACATAACAATAAAAAAATTAAAAAAAAAAAGAGTCACTCAAGAAACATATTTTCTTCTCATATTTTGTTAAATTACATATAGCATATATTTCAAGAACTAGGTGCAATTTACTCACATTAATTGTGACGCAAGTTATTTGTGTCGACTGAGCTGGTGCCAGGACCAAGGCCAGGTACCTATGCTAGATGAATTCCCTCGGTCTCTACAACAATCCTACCAAGAAAGTTTAGTAATTCTGTTTTGTAGATGGAAGAACTCAGGCTGAGAGGATATTAGCGTTTGTCCAAGATAACACAGTCACAAATCAGAATTGGATCCAGATATGCCTGGTTTCTGCCTTAACTTTTCATACCTGCCATGCAGTCATCCTATAAGGACTGGCGATGGAACTGGGTGGGGCCAAGTGTGAAATGAAAATGCAGTTTAGAGTCCTTCAGCACACAAATGGGAGGGTCACAAGTCAAAGGAATCCGCTCTGGCAGAGTGTGACAGACATGGTGTAGGATGCTGGGGGCTTAAGGAGTCTCAGGATAAACAGTTCTGATCACTTGGGGCTTTGCTGTGGGATAAGACCTTTCAAAGATTCTTCTAGAAGGTGGCAACTTATTGAGGCAAACGTCCTAGGGAGACATCTTTAAATGTATTCTTAATGTCAGTGGAGGTAGAATTATTATCTTCTCGAGCCGTGATTCTTAAATTTTAGGAATGCAAAACCACCTATGAATTTGTTGCATATTCTGCACATCATCTCTTGCATATTCTGCACATCAAGAGAGTCTGATTCATTAGCTCTGAGCTAGGGTCCAGAACCTGGAGTCCTGACAGACACCCTGGAGAATTCTGAAGCAGAGGATGCCAGGCCATATTGAAGAGGTTTGATCAGTGCCCAACAAAGCCTACAGACTCCTTTACCCACCAGTGGTGGAGAGCACCAATTTATCCCCCTCTGGGAAATAGGCTTTTATACCCTGGACACTTTGTGTGTGCTGTGCTAAGCAGATGAATTTGCCATACTTTTCCCTGTTCTCCATTTCTTTCCTGCCTACTGTGGATTCGGGAAGCCCATTGCATCTCATGCTTCCCAGGATTTAGTTATAAATGTCTTCAGATTGCAAGGTCTCATATAAATTTGGTTGGCTCAAAAAGTCTGAAATATTTTAAAGACCCTTCTTTCTTCCACACACTAAGAATGCTGTCTCTTTCAATTGGAGCATACATATAGAGAAAAGGGACAAAGTAAAAGGGGCATATTATTTTTAAGTGTGCATTTACAATAGCTGGTGAGTCACACAGGAGCAATCTGAGAAAACTTCTTCAAATGACGTGTAAGTGTAACCACCTTCTCCAGCAGAAATACTCTACTCGGCACTTTCCTGCGTCAAGCATTCCCAAACTTTGCTCCAAGAAACTAAATTGGTTAAATGATAGGTATTGCAGGACAATGGACTGAGCCTGCTAAATCCAGCCCTTCCTTTTCCATGTAATTGGTGCCCCCTAGTGGCCGAGAGGATTTTCCCTCATCCTCGAGGTGGACGGTCTCAGAAGCAGATCCAATCTATTAACTCTGTCCCTTGAATCCATGTTTTCCAGTTGTGCCCCCAATTACTTGTGAGACCACAGGGGACTGAGGACTGAGATCAGAGGTGGAAAACACCGCTTCCCTGTGGACACACTATGCGCTAAGCATTTCCCACCAACTGTCTCATTAAATCGTTCAAATCAGCAAGAGGTCTAAAGTCACTCTACCGGTAATTGGCAAAGCCGGGGTTTGAAGTAAGGTTGGCCTGACTCCCAAGCTTAGGCCTTTTGCCAGCACACTGTAGAAGAAGCCAGAAGGGAAGGGATGAGATGGGCCTGCTGCCATCAGTACATCGTGGGGAGGGAGAGAAGCTGCAGAAGTTGCACCACCTGGACCTCTGCAGGGGACTTTTGGCCAAATCAAACCTCAGTGCAGGGTGTTCCCCTTTGCAAGGCTCCTGATGCTTTCCCCAACCCCTTCCTGAAATGAGCTGCAGACTGCACTAGAGAACCTGTGAGTGGAGAACCCTCAGGACTCAGTTTCCCCTGAATTAAATACTCTTGGCAGCATTTTGTTTTCAGCACCTGCTGACTTCACATGGGTATTTTTCCCTCCTTCTAGAAAAAAAAAAATTCCACCCATAGAGAGATTTTTTTCCCCCCCTTATTTTCCTTCCCACACTGCTGGTAACACACAATGAGTTATTCCTCAAATCCTACAGTAACCCCTTTGATGGTCTATGTCTGCAGGGAAATTGATTTCACATTGAAACATATGCCCAGCCTCTTGTGGATGCTGGAGACCACGTGTTATTGGACTTAAATTGTTGAATTGTAATTGGAACAGATTGGGAATCTGATAAAACACTTCACTCAACCCATCCTGATAGAAGGGGTGAGGACCAAGACATTTCATTCAATAATGTAGAAACTGGAGAATAAGTCACGTGAGAGTCTTAAACAATAGGAACAAAGTCCAAAGCTAAATGGCCTCTGTAAAACCCTGGGGTTTGTTTGAAAGTCTTCATAAATCTACTTCCATGAGTAAATTTAGTCTCAGGGGGAAATGAGGGAAAGTGAGCCAGCATCACTGCGTTTTGATGAGACAGGCATATTGAGGCTGAGGACATCTTGGTACTTGTTGTGCTAGGTTCTGCCTTGGAGGGTGCCAAGGGAAGCTAACTGATTCTATCTGCTCCAAGATGGGTGGAAGTCACGGAGGCTGAGAACACATAGGTGCCACCTTCCCGAGCCCCAGAGCAGCTGCAGGATACAGGGTCCTGCCTCGGGAACCTACAGTGAAATCACACACATCCATGGAGCTGTTGTTCCTTTCAACAGCACAAAACATAGCTTTGCTGTAGGTAGAATTGTCTCTAGAAAGATGCTGTGCTGGCTTCTCGACACTGACAGACCTACTTGGAAAACCACACCTTTCTTCAAAGGAGGCCAGAGCCAACCAAGGGTTTAATTCTAAGGAGGCATTGAGAGGGGTTTCTGCTATGTATGTCAGAGCAGGAAAATCTGCACATGAAAGATTTGTCTTTTGTTCAGTTATATTTGTTGAAAGCCCAGTGGCTGTGGGGTGTTTAGAGGTGGTAAAGCTCATCCCACATGCAGAATGAGGGTGTGCAGTGCAAGCCAGACTAAGAACTCCAGACTGGAGGAGATCTCACTGATTGACCAAATGCCAAACCAAATTCCGTACACAGTCCTAAACCATAAATAGAACCAGTATGAAGGACAAGACAAATTATCAACAGCAATGATAAATTTAAAAAGATCCACCACAACCACCGGTGCATTCATTAGCTAGGACCAAAACTCAAAACTCTGTATTTTCTGAATCACTGGACATGGAATAAAATGACAACATTAAAACATCCCTAGAACTGAGCAGGCAGCAGTGTGAGTTCATTTGGAACCAGTGCTCAGCATACAGAAGCTCAGAATACTTTTCCCTAAAGATCCTCAAGTTTGGTAAGACATTATTTGGGCACACCAGCTGAATATCCACAAGAATCTGAACTGCATTCATTACGGAAGACTAGCCTTTCCCTTTAAGATAACAAAATCACCCTTGTAGGGTCCTATGTGCTGGGGATTTACAGACTCCAGCTTGCTTTAATGCTTTTAAACAAAATGTGTGTGTGTATGTGTTCATTGTCTGTATGGGATTCTCCAACCTTCCCCTGAGGCATTTTTTATTTCTGTTCCCTGAGATTGCATCTGTAGTTCTCTGCATTGCCAGCCACCCACCACCCCTCCAAAATAAGTTTCCGGGAAACCTCATCTTCCAAGAAGCCTAAAGAATTATGTTTATTTCACAACACAAAATGCCACAGCATAGAGGAGTCATTGTCTACCACGGGCACACCTAGAAAATATTGGGGTTCTGTTCAACCACCCCAATAAAGTATCACAGTAAAACAAGTCAAATGAATTTTTTGGTTTCCAAGTGCATATATAGGTTACATTTGCATCATACTGTAGTCTATTAGGTGTGTATTATGTCTAAAATGTCTAACATTATGTCTAAAAAAATAATGTACACACCTTAATTAAAATATATTTTGTTGCTAAATAATGCTAACAACTATCTGAGCTTTCAGTGAGTCATAATCTTTTTGCTGGTGGAGGGTCCTGCCCTGATGTTAACAGCTGCTCACAAATCAGGGTGGTAGTTGCTGAAGGTTGGGGTGAGCATGGTCATTTCTTGAAATAAGACAATGAAGTTGCCATATAGGATGACTCTTCCTTTCATGAATGATTTCTCTGTAGCATGTGATGCTGTCTGATAGCATTTTACCCATAGGAGAACTTCTTTGAACATTGGAGTTGATCCTCTCAAACCCCACGGTTGTTTCATCATCTAAGTTTATGTAATATTCTAAATCCTTTGTTGTCATTTCAACAATCTTCACATCATCTCCACCAACAGTAGATTTCATCTCAGGAAACTACTTTCTTTGCTCATCCATAAGAAGCAACTCCTCATCTGGTCAAGTTTTATCATGAGATGGCAGCAATTCAGTCCCCAATCTTCAAGCTCCACTGCTGATTCTTGTTCTCCTGCTGTTTCCTCCACATCTGCAGTGACTTCCCCCACTGAAATCTTGAACCCCTCAAAGTCATCCATGAGAGTGGGAATCAATTTCCTCCAAACTCCCGTGAATGTTGCTATTTTGATCTCTTCCCATGATCATGTATGTTCTTAATGGCATCTAGAATGGTGAATCCTTTCCAGAAGGCTTTAAATCTACTTCACCCAGACCCATCAGAAGAATCATTGCCTATGGCAGCTATTGCCTTATGAAATGTATTTCTTAAATAAGAGACTTGAAAGTCGAAATTACCCGTCGATCCATGGGCTGCAGAATGGAAGTTGCATTAGCTGATGTGAAAACAACATTCATCTCATTGTCCATCTCCATCAGAGCTCTTGAGTGACCAGGTGCATTGCCAATGAGTGGTAGGTCTCAACGGTGAGCTTAAAATATTCAGTAAACCATGTTTCAAACAGTTGAGCTGTCATCTAGGCTTTGTTACTCCGTTTATAGAGCACAGGCAGAGAAGATTTAGTATAAATTTTTAAGGGTCCTAGGATTTTTGGGGTGGTCAATGTATATTAGCTTCAACTTGAAGTCACCAGTTGCATTAACCCCTAATGAGAGTCAGCCTGGCTTTGAAGCTTTAAAGCCAAGCCTTGAGTTCTCATCTCCAGCTATGAAACTCCTAGATGGCTCTTCCAATAGAAGCCTGCTTTCTCTACACTGGAAATGTGTTGTTCAGTGTAGCATGAATTGTCTTAGCTAGATCTTCTGGATAACTTGCTTTGCAGCTTCTATATCAGCACTGGCTGCTTCACCTTGCACTTTTATGTTTTGGACACAGCTGCTTTCCTTAAACTTCATGGACCAACCTCTGCTAGCTTCAGACTTTTCTTCTGCAGCTTCCTCACCTCACTCGGACTTCATTAAATTGAAGAGTTAGGCCCTTGCTCTGGATTAAGCTCTGGCTTAAGGGAATGTTATGGCTAGTTTGATCTTCCACCCAGATCTCCAAAACTTTCTCCATATCAGCAGTAAGGCTGTTTTGCTTTCTTATCATTTGTGTGTTCACTGGAGTAGCACTTTTATTTCCTTCAGGAACTTTTCCTTTGAATTCATGAGTTGGATAACTATTTGGTGCAAGAGGCCTAGCTTTCAGCCTATCTCAGCTTCTAAGATGCTTTCCTCAGTAAGCTCGATCATTTCTAGCTCTTGATTTAAAGTGAGAGATGTGTGACTCTTCCTTTCATTTGAACACTTTGAGGCCCTTGTAGGGTTATTAACTGGTGTAATTTCAATATTGTTGAAATTCTCAGGGAAGAGAGAAGCCCAAGGGGAGGGAGAGGGGTGAGGCAGTGGCGGTCAGAGAGCAATCAGAACACTCACAACATTTATCGGTTAAGTTCACTGTCGTATGTGGACACAGTTTGTGGCACCCAAAAACAATTATGATAACATCAAAGATCACTGATCATCATAACAAATACAATAAAAATGAAAAAGTTAGAAATATTACAAGAATTACTAAATGTGATACAGAGACACAAAGTGAGCAAATGCTTTGGAAAAATGGCACCTGTAGACTTGCACAACACAGGGTTAACACAAATCTTCATTTTGTAAAAAAAAAAAAATCTACAATAAAGAGAAGCACAATAAATTGAGATACACTTGTATTTCACAAAAAAAGAAAACAAGAAAGAGCAAGCAGCAATTACCTTCTTGTTGAGCCCTTCAACATGCTATACACCTTCCTTTCTCTAAAGTCACTGCTTGTTCACTAACTCACACGGAGTGATATTTCCTTGTGAAATGGTCTGATGAATCAGGGGCATGAGTCTGTTGGGGGTTCCCAGGATGATAGGAAATGGGTTCTGTACCGTATGGGTGAAGATTCACCAGAGAATGTGGTCATTACAGTGACAGTATCTACAAAGCTCTGACTGGAATACTTAAGTCATTGCTTTATGCTTCCCTCAAGTCTCAACTTTCAACCTTCTCAATCCTAGAGGTATTTCCCACCCCCACCTCCCCACCCCAATGCCCCAGTTTTCTTCAGAGAACAGAGAGCAGAACTGTTTCTGGAAACTCACTACATAGCTGCAAAAATCATTGCAATCTCTTGAAGTCTGTGTTGGGAGGCAGTATGGTCGATACTCTCTTTATTTAAATAAGATAATGCAAATCAGATGCAAAATTTTTAAGCTTTTGAAAATGTCTAGCATGTATGAGAGATATTTATGAAATGAGGCACTGTAAGAATTTTTATTGATGGCAGCTTTGCAATTAAGTGTGTGTTCGCTAAATATGGAAGCAGATAAAAACCAACAATAAAAATTGTTCCAAGGGAATTGCCACAGCACAAACTGAGTGGATCATACTGGGCTGTCGCTTTAGGTTTTGCCATGGGCAGCAGCTTTATTATTCTAGAAAAACTTCCTTGATTTCCAAGGTTTGCTTGAAAAAACAACATTTCTTTAGATCAAATGATTTATGGATCCCCTGAGGTGGGCAAAATATGTCATTAGAACACCTCATTTGAGGACCCAGTGTCTATTACCCATTAAGTGGATTTTTACTGTCCACCCAGTGAAAGCCAAGACACTCACTCAGGTCCCCCAACTGAAGCCCCTCTGCTCCAGCTATCCCAATTTTTTTGATGTTTCCAACATGCTTTGCTGATGCCTTGTTCTGCATCATTGTTGTTATTAAGTCATACTTCCCTCTCCCTGAAGAATACTCACCTGCCAATTCTCCACAAACTCATTTTTTAATTTTTTTTAAGATCAGATAGAAAGGAAGTTTCAAAAAGTGTTCCTCTGTCTTCCACATCATAATTTTGCAATTCATTCTTTATCTACTTCCTTTAGAACTTACAGAAATAATTTATAAACTAAAATATTGATCTTATTTACATTTCATTGGAAATTGCTCCTCAGTTTTTGCATATGTGTATATTTCAACTGTCTAGTACTTTCTTTGGAAGCGAAGTCCGTGTCTTCCTTAAAAAAAATCCATGTCAGGTATAATCTGGAATCAGAATAGAGATTCCTATCATGTTGGACATGACCTACCAATTAATTTGAGTCTTGATCGCTCCACTCTCACATTGACTTCCAAGATCATTCATCATTCTCAACAACACACAAACATACTTTCAAATCGCCTTTCTTTAAAAACCCCTTCCCTAGACTCTATATCATCTCCAACTGCTGCTCTATTCCTCTGACATCACAACTACTCTGAAGAGTTGTGTAAATTCACTCTTTGCTTTCTCACTACATATGCTCCCTCCAAACTACTCCATTCAGGATTTTAGAAACTAACTCTGATTAAGGTCACCTACAACTTCCATCTCACCAAGTCTAATGTTGAATTCTCATACTACACCTCATTAAAACTCTTCTCGGTATTGGACACAATAATCACTCCCTCCTCTTTCACCTGACTATCAGAGGACCACACTCTCCAGATTGTTCTCCCACAATCTCAGTTCATTGGCTGGTACTTGCTCTTCTTCCAGACCTCTGAGCATTCGCATAGTCTTGACTGCTTTACTTAAGCTGTTCCTTTGAACTTACATCAGGTCCTGACTTTAATCCTCTTAATCCTAGAAGCAATTCTTAATTACCCTAATATCCCAGTTTTCCTAAGAGCATATAGGGCTTTATTCCTGGACCTCGCCTCCAACTACACTTATACTCCAGGTAATATTTTCCAGTTGCATTCCTTCAATTACCATCTATATGTTGATGGCTCCCCAATTTACATTCCCATCCTCAAACTTTCCCCTGAATTCTAGACTTGTATAGCCAAACGCCTACTTGACACTGCCAACTTGGATGTGTTTGCATACACAGGCCAAACTCATGACAAAACAATCCAAAAATGTTTCATTATCTCCTCTTTAGCTTGCAAAGTTCTATTTCTCCCCCTCTTTCATGTACTTCTTCTTGGCAAGCAAAAAAGCTGAAAGTCTGGGAACTTTATCTACCAGGCTCATCTACCTTTCACTTTCGGGTTGCATCCGTGTTCTGCTAATAAAGAGCCCTAGTGTGAAATTTTGAAGGTCGAAGAGAAATAGAATATATTCTGCTTCCCCATGTGTCAACATTCGCTATGAAAGCTTTGGCAGATGTGAGTCTTTGCAGTAGCCTCTGGGTGGTCCACTGTGATAACTCCTCTCAGTACTATGGGCCAGCTGTGACCATCACCACCAATATCCTGTACTTTATTAATCTCTGGGTGAAAGCAATAACTTCTATATTCACTGGACCAGCAGTGATGGCAGAACTGAATGTCACTGGCACTTCCCCTAACTTGTGTTTCCTCAGCTCTTTCAACATTTTTGTAAGCGCTCAATTCCCTATATTAAATCTCTTCCTGCTTAAAAGACCTAGAGCAGTTTCTTTTTCCCTGTTTGAATGCTCACAGATATGGTTCCCCATCTTCTCAGTTAACAACACCAACATTTACCCACTTGCAAAGAGCAAAAATTTAGGAGTCATCCTTGACTCTTTGTTTTTCTATTTACATCTTGCAATCAATCCAGGAAAAAGTCAGCCTGGATAGTCCTCCAAAATATATGCTGAATCCCACTCCCTCACACCTCAAGTATAAGATCCAAACCCCTTACTTCACCCTACAAGGTCTTGAAACACTAACCTTCACCCACTTTAATGAACTCAGCCCCTCAGCTATCTCCTTGCTCCAGCTGTAATGATCTCCTTAATTTTTAATGAACACGCCAAGTTAATCCGCACCCAGTGTGTATTTAATATTTTCTGTGCCTAGATTCCTTTATCTCTATACCTTCCTGTGGCTTGTTCTTCCAGTTCATTTAGGTCTCTGTTCAAAAACTTCCTCCTCAGATAAGACTTTCCAAATTACCCATCTAAAATAGCCCCTCAAACACCCTTTCTCTGCTCCTTTAACCTGTTTATCACTATCTGAAATTGCATTGTCTATTTACAAAATATCTTTGGGGCTATCTATGCCCTCCACTAGAATGTTTGCTCTAAGAGGGCTTGGTCAGCTAGTTCACCACTGTACCCATTGCTTATATTTGTACCTAGCACTTGGTGGACATTCTATAAAAAGTGGTTGAATGCATAATTGGATGGCCTTGCTCCTCTGTTCAGAGAACTTGAGCTTTCCAAGAGGCACAGTTAGCTGATTTCCTCAGGATATTCTCTCCATTAGCTAGTCACAATCATAAGACCCTGGTGAAATCAAAAAGAAACTTGCAAAACTACAAAGTTATTGAAGACACAGACCACTTTCCTGACATATACCTAAACTCTTAATAGGGATTCAGCTGAAAATGAAGAAAATCCATTTAAATGTTCCTCATAAGCATTTTCTCTCTGCATGGGTTTTAAAAGTTATTTATAATAGCATATAGGACATCAATATATAACATCTTTAAATTGAAAGACATGGCCCACATTTCCTTGGCAGGAGTCCACCTAATGGATCAACCTTTGATAAGCAAATGCATATCATGTGTCAAGATCAATGCTACATGCTATATGTGTGAAGTGATGGGCAATGGAAAGTCAGCAAAGAACGGAGAGCAATGGAAAAATACAAGTTAAGAAATAAAATGATCTAAAGGCCAATGAAACTTATTTGACTGCCAATTTTCTGCCTTGGCAGAATTATTTCTGAGAAGCCAAAAATAGCAGGGGAGATTTGAAAGGCATTAAGCAAGAAGTTCAGAATGAAATGCAAGAGGCATGACTTCCAAGAGCTAGTAAATAATGATATATTTGCATTTTTAACTATTCCCCACCACCACCAAGGGTGTAATTGCTTCCATATAAAAGCTCCTTGATATCAGCCCAAGATGCTAAACTGTGTCTATTTACATGGATACTGATGATCTCACTGCTCAAGGCTGTAACTATTGGAGGAGCTGTACCATGTTATGTCCGCTAAGCAAGGCAGAGAAGATGTTTCCTACAGAAAGAATTGTTGAAAAAAGTCCTTTGCCTTAAACAAAGAAGCAAAGTGAAGTGGGCCACATAATACATAGTATTAATTAAATATGTATATACATAATTATATATAAATACATAATATGAATAATTGTGGAAGTTATTAATTCTGTTCTCCAAGTATTATTTCTCCCCCTCTAGGCACATCATCAATTTTTTTTCCTGCTTCCTTAAGGCTCTACTTGACTACTTAAGAATTTCCAGCCAATAATGTCTAAGCATAAACAATATAGTCATCACTGCAGTATAACTAGATCTACCCTACCTGAGTGCCAGATATCTTGTTAAGCATTTTACATTTATTAACTCATTAATTCTCACAATAACCCTATGAGGTAGATATTTTATTATCTCCCCTTTACAGATGAGGAAACTGAGGCCTAGAGTAGTTAAGTAGTTTTCCCATGGTCAAAATCCACCAAGTGGCAGAGCTTAGATTTGAACCCATGGAGTCAGGCCTCAGCACCTATGCTCTCAATCACGCAAATGATGAGAAGGCCTTTAGTTTGTGCAAGGAAGCAAAGTGAAGTCATCTGTTTGGGGAGAAACATATTTATATATGACAGTCAACCCAGGGGTCCATGGGGTCCTCTTATCATAGAGTTATCAGGGACTGTACTAAAGTCTTATTTTATGAATGGAACTGTATTAGTCAGTCTTTCTCTCTCTCTCTAAGAAAGAAAAAGAAAGAAAGAAAGAAAGAAAGAAAGAAAGAAAGAAAGAAAGAAA
>NW_022589771.1:1910806-1939915 GCF_004348235.1 Phoca vitulina | reverse complement strand
GAAAGAAAGAAAGAAAGAAAGAAAGAAAGAAAGAAAGAAAGAAAGAAAGAAAGAAAGAAAGAAAGAAGAAAGAAAGAAATTGAGAAAGAAAAAAAAAAGAGAGAGAGAAAGGTCTATTAGAAGGAATTGCCTCACCCAGTTATGGAGGCTGACAAGTCTAAAACTGCAGTGTGCAGACACAGGAGAGACAATCATGCAGATGAAGTCCAAAAGCAGCCTTCTGTGGAATTTTCTCTTGCTCAGAAAAGTTGCTCTTTTTGTTCTAGTCAGGCCCTCAACTGTTTGGATAAGGCCCACCCACATTATGGAGGTCAGTCTGCTTTACCCTAAGTTCATCAATTTAAATGTTAGTCTCATACAAAAGAGCCTTCTAAGCTGACACATAAAATGAACCATCACAGGAATGTAGGACCTGGAGGGGTTGAGTCAATAGTCCAAGTTTACATGACAAAGCCAACATCAGAGCTCAGGTCTTCTGGTTCCCCAGTCAGTATGATCATAACACACACTGTCTCCCTGTGAAACCGTGAGACCCATGTGCCACACTTGAGGAAAGAGGTAAGGAGAGAGTGAAGGTGCCCTGTTCTTTAGCTCTGCTATCTAATGGCAAGAACACAAAGGAGCTTTAATTTCTTCTTATCAATTCTTTTGTAGTTGATGCATCAAATGGAAGTTTTTATAAATAGCAATGGTCTGTTATTTACTGCTTCGAAAAATGGAAACACAGGAACCACAAAATGTGGCTTAAAATTAGGTAAGGCATATGATTTTTTCCAAGCTGTAGCATTTTTGTTTATGAGAACTGATGTTTGACCCCCTCAACTAAGAAAGACCGGATCTAGCCCACAATAAGGAGTAGGAGACAGACTGCATTTGAGCTCATCTGAAAATTGCATTTTAATTGCTTCTTTTATCTTAGACTCTCTTGACTTCTTTTTTTTATTTTTATTTTTTATTTTTTTAAATTTTTTTATTGTTATGTTAATCCCCATACATTACATCATTTGTTTTAGTTATAGTGTTCCATGATCTCTCCTGACTTCTTAATTCTTATCTAAATGATATTTCTTGTCCCCCTGCCACATGCCACACTTTATGACATTACCAAAGCAGGTGTCAAACGTTGTGCTTGGTGTAACATTGGCCAACAACTCAGATGCTCAGAAACATATCTCGCTCAAGGTTAAAGGCATTGTTCCCTCTCCTATACATGCAAGATACGTGTATGGACATGAGCTGGATAAACCTCAAAGCATAGACTCTGTTTGTATAGACATGATGCAACCAGGAAGTCTGAGAACTGAAAGTTTCAAGAGGTTTATCGAAAGTCAACCAATTTTTCCTTAAGATCCCCATTGCCAGATTATTTGCATGCCAATAACTACTAAATGGTGCACTTTCTGGGTACAAAACCCTGCTGAGCACTTTCCAAGTATTGATTCCTTTCTCTCATACATCCCTGAGGTCGTCATGACTATGCCCAGTTATTACATGTGGCAACTGAGATGCAAAGAGATTAAGTGACTAGCTCAGTGTCACCCCAACTAGCAAATGTTGGAGCCAGAAACCTATCCTCTCATCATCTAGACTGGGGGTTAGCAAACATTCCCTGTGAAGGGCCAGATAGTAAATATTTCAGGCTTTGTGCACCACACATTCTCTATTGCAACTTCTCAGCTCTGCTATTATAGCAAGAAAGCCACAGAAAACACGTGAATGGATGAGCATGGATGTGTTCCAGTAAGTCTTTTATGGACACTTGTGAGTCACACAAAACCAGCAGCTGCCTGGATCTGGCCCACGGGCTATGGTTTGCCAAACCTTCATCGAGACCATCACAGGTTCTGACTTGACAAAGAACTGCAGAATGAATCTAGGAATTCGGAGTGAAACATGTCATTTCTCGAACCATGAGAGACTATGGACTCTGAAAAACAAACTGAGGGTTCTAGAGGGGAGGGGGGTGGGGGGATGGGTTAGCCTGGTGATGGGTATTAAAGAGGGCACATACTGCACGGAGCACTGGGTGTTATACACAAACAATGAATCATGGAACACCACTTCAAAAACTACTGATGTTATGTATGGTGATTAGCATAACATAATAATAAAAAAAAAGAAACATGTCATTTCTACCAGCCAATCATAAAGCTGTAATTATCAAGTAAAATATTGGAAAGAAAGACCTTATCTCCACTTAAAAGTGGATTTAAGTACCAGAGAACAGGCAGCTGAGATGTTAGGGTGTGTATGTGGAGCAAGGTGAGTTTGACTTTGGGCCTAAAGTTCTACTCACAGATGTCTGTGCTGGGAAGAGAAAGCAGAGGGGTTGGGTGGGAAATGGCAGCACCACTCAGAAGGCAAGTGGAAAATAATGCCCTCTGGTTTTTCTCTTTCTTTCTCAGTTCTAGCAAGACTAATACAAGAATGTCCCCCTGCCTTCCCTACAGTGAGTAAAGTAAATGAGACATTGAAGAAGTTCAAGAGGGGGATGGAGGTGCCTATGGGTAGGCAGAGGCCAGCTCTACTTTCTGGGCCAAGGAGTCCAGTCAGTCTTTGGGTTTTAAAGCCCTGGGCTCCCAGGGAGCAGTTGGGGTGCCACCATAGGAGAGAGGGGTAACAGGAAACTTATTATCCCAGTGGGTTAAGCACTAAAGGCCGAAACCCTCTGGGTCAAATCATGGTGTCCCATTAGCAGAGCTTAGCTCTGAGGCACATCATCCACCCTGGAAGATACACAATGATCTGGTCAGTGGTTGCCCCGCAGAGACTTTCAGGTGGATGGAACCAGCGGTGAACCCAAGCCATGTGACTGCTGGCACCAATCCAAGCCCAGCTTCGTGTGTGGGGTTGATTAAGTTTGGCCCATTTGGATCAGGTCAACGCCACCAGGCTCCTGAGCAATTTGCAGAGGAGACAGCCTCAAGAGGGAGATGTTGGACTTTCAGACAAGATGGCCCTTGAAGGGCGAATCCATTTTTAGTCAGGAAAGAAAATGAATAGATGGGAAGTGTTTGCACCCAAGCTCTGGGAAGCCTTCACTGGGTTATCTGAGGACTAAGTGAGATCCTGTATTTGGAGACTTCCTCATGTGGCCTGATGTGCCCCGGGGAATAAAAACTGTTCACCTCCATGCTCCCCACTTGGACATTCTCCACCCATTAAGGAAGAGAGAACCTCATACAGGCTCTGCAGATTCACTCCTTGAGTCTCTGGGTTTTGAGACTGGCCCTCGCTTACTGGGCCTCCTGCAGGGGCAGACCTACGCTGCCGGTTGGCAAGTCTATCTTCTCTTTGCCTTCTGCCTTCAGTGCTAGCCCTTAGCACCCCTTCTTGGAACACCGAACTCCTCCCCTCTGCACCCAGACATCTCCGTGCCCTTACATCCTCGAGCCCCAGGACTCCCAGATTCCCAGCTGGGATAAGAGGGCAGTTGGAAGTCCAGCTGAGGGACTAGTTACCCAAAAGCAGGTGGACAGGGTGGGGCACCGGTGGAGTGAGACCCTGGACGTGGGGCCCGAGGGACTGCACCTGGTGCCATGTGCAGCGGGGGAAAGGTAGCACCCTGTTCTGCGGGCACTGCCCTCTCTGTTCTTGTTGACTGTCTGGAGGGCTGGGGAGAAGGGGCTGGTCTAAGGTCTATCTCATCATTCTGGTTATCAACAGTAGGAAACTTAACAACATGAGTAGAGAAAATCAAAAGTAATATGCATTTGAAACTTTTTGAAATTGCTTATCATCTCTGCCTCATTACCAAGAAGCATAATCGTGATTACTTACAGTCACTAAGTGTCACAATTGCTTCTTTTCCCAGTGTCCTGTATTCCCAAATCAACATCTCAAGACTTGCGGTTGCAGCTCTGATGAACGGGGCCGTCTCTACAAGCTGCACACGCACTTTTGCATTATCTCTAGATGACCGTTCTTGAAGGACTTACTGTCTTCTCTTAATGAAGGACAGGACACTGCTCCCAAGACGTGACTCTGCAGACCAGGAAGCAGCTCCTGGATCTCTTGTCAGCCTGGATCTTCCAGGTCACTGTCTTAGCATTTCTTTGTATTCTGATGCTCTGACTCCTGGGGCCTTGCCAACCTGGAGAGACTGTCCCTCACAGGGCTGGCCAATTCCTAGAGATAGTAGATGATTCACCTGCAAGCACACTTTCCATATGTAAGCCAACCAATACAGAGCCCATTCCCAACCACCTCTTTTACTGGGCTCTCACACTCTGGGCCACTATCCCCTTACACAGATGCCCCTGGGGTCAAGAACCAGACAACTAGAGACAGCCCCTACACCCCAGAGCCCACCAAAATTATTCAAGCCAGCCAATCCTATGCCTGCTTACTCTGCTTCACCTGTTCCTTCCCATGGAAACCACAATAAGGCTCTTGCCCACATCCTTGTCTGACGTTCTGCCTCCTGAGGGACCCCATTGCTTCCCATATGGCCCTGCATGGCGTGGCCTGGCCTCTCTTCTTGGGAACTGTGAGTGACACACATCTTTTCAATGGCAGTCATCTGATCTGCTGGCTTCACCATATTTGAATAATAATAAAATCTACATTTTAAAATAGTCAAGTCCCCAACAAATGCCACAGATCTTCCTGCTCCTGTAAAAACTGAAAATGACCCAAACCTTCACGCATTAAAGATGTTCTAGCACAAATATGCAAAGAAATGGCCCGGAGGGGGAGACATGGGCTTTTTTTTTTTTTTATGTTATGTTAGTCACCATACAGTACATCATTAGTTTTTGATGTAGTGACCCATGATTCATTGTTTTCGTATAACACCCAGTGCTCCATGCAATACGTGCCCTCCTTAATACACATCACCGGGCTAACCCACTTTAGAGTCAGATTCTGGGGGAGCCTGAGGTTGTCTCCTGCCCCTTCTGCTTTGGAGCTGGGTGGTTATTGCACCTCTCTGTGCTTCAGGCCCCTCATTTGCAAATAGGAGGCTCAACTGGATTTCAACTAAAAAAACCTGATACTTCAAAAGTTTGTATCATGCAATAAACACTCAAGATGATTATTTTTGCTGGCAACATTACTCTTCTTCAATAATTAGTTACCCATATATTTTTTAACCAATAGGCCAAATCTTATCTGAATGAAGATTGTCATTTTCCCCTTTTCTTCAACTATTCTCTTAAACATTTGATTTGCATATGGTCATTAGAAAGGGTATAGACCTCATTAATCATTAAGGCTTCAAAACCTTTGGGTTAGAATTTGACTGGAGCCTCAAGCAGTGTTTTCCTAACTTGAAAGTTAAGGCAGCCAAGAACACCTCTGCAGACAGACCCCAGCTTGAGAAGCACAGCATTAAAAATTAAATACTGTCCATAGGGGTGATTTCTTCATGCTGACAGAATCATAAAGCCAACAAATGGGGGCCAAACACAAATGGGGGCCCTGAAATATCACAGGAATGCATGAGGCTATTACCCAAATAATCCATGTTATGAACATAAATATGTAGAGCTAGATGGAATCTAAAGGAAGAAAAAAAAAACCTTCTCAAAGAGAGAGTCCCCAGGGATAGTTATAAAGTGGTTTTAAAGTAATTCAAATCATCTTGAAGATGAAAAAAAAAAAAAAAAACAAGGTGAAGGATCTGCAAATAGACCTTTTTCTTCTGGACGCACAACTTTTCTTTTTTTTTTTAAATTTAATTTAATGTTATTATGTTATGTTAGTCACCATACAATACATCATTAGTTTTTTTTTTTAATTGCACATACTGTGCTTTTTACAAATTGAAGATTTGTGGCAAAACTGTATGGAGAAAATCTATTGGTGCCATTTTCCCAATAGCAATTGCTTACTTCCTGTCTCTGTGTCACATTTTGGTTATTCTCATAATATTTCAAACTTTTTTTTAATTTTATTATGTTATGTTAATCACCGTACATTACATCATTAGTTTTTGATGTAGTGATCCATGACTCACTGTTTTTGTATAACACCCAGTGCTCCATGCAGTATGTGCCCTCTTTAATACCCATCACTGGGCTAACCCATCCCCCACCCACTCCCCTCTAAAACCCTCAGTTTGTTTCTCAGAGTCCATAGTCTCTCATGGTTCATCTCTCCCTCCGATTTCCCACCTTCAATTTTCCCTTCCTTCTCCTAATGTCCTCCATGCTATTCCTTATGTTCCACAAATAAGTGAAACCATATGATTATTGACTTTCTCTGCTTGACTTATTTGACTTAGCATAATCTCCTCCAGTCCCATCCACGTTGATGCAAAAGTTGGGTATTCATCCTTTCTGATGGCTGAGTATTATTCCATTGTATATATGGACCACATCTTCTTTATCCATTCGTCTGTTGAAGGGCATCTCGGCTCTTTCCACAGTTAGGCTATTGCGGACATTGCTGCTATGAACATTGCATATGGGGTGCACATGGCCCTTCTATTCACTACATCTGTGTCTTTGGGGTAAATACTCAGTAGTGGATGCACAACTTTTCTTAAATCAGCTTTCTGGACTAAAGAATTTATCCAGCCTCCATATTATAAACGTCAAGTCTTGGGCATGACAAGTGACTAAATCAATAGCGAGAAAAGATTTGCTCCTCCCCCACTGACACCTATAGTCTCAGCGTCATGGGCATGTGACCTGTGTGCTCACCCAGGGCCTGTGCTCAAAGGCCTCCACACTTGATTTAATTCTCTGCTGTCTTGAAAGTCTTACACTTTTTGAACAATGTGCCTGCATTTTCATTTTGCATTGGGCCCCTCAAACTATGCAACCAATCCTGTTCATCCCCATTTACTGCCCAAGGGGTAAAGGGTACAACCCAGGCAGAGAGCCGCCCTGGGAGGCTGCCTTGGGAAATGTGGAGGGCCATCGAGGCAGCCTGACAGGAGGCTGGCTCTTCAGAGAACCACCTTCTGGTAGAAATATAATGAGCAAATTTAAAATCATTAAAAATTTAGCAGATACCAGCTTAGAAAAGATGAGGCACCCTACCAGCTGCCTGTTCTCTCTTGTTTATCTTGGCATTTGATTCTTTATTTGGTAGCAAATTAATCTGGGTAGTGATCCCTATTGTAAGTCTTCTGAGTGGTTGAAAGGGCTGATTTTATTACAAGAGATGAATTCTTGGATGCCTGCGGCTTGTTGGAAGATACAGAGCAGGCAGAGCAAATACCTTCTGTTCTTTACAAGGTCAGTGGTCCAGAGAACTATTGTCTTGTATCTAAACAAACAAGATAGGCAATTCCACCTCCAAGCCCCTTCTCTTTGTCTTTGGCATTGGAAACAGCAACTGGGATCACGCTGGTAATCACTGATCAGACAGGGAACAGACACAGAGACAAAGTTTGCTCTTAGCACCTCCCCAACTCTTTCCAGGGTCCCTGTTTCCTTGTTGTAAGATGCCTCTAATCCTCAGGTCCCCCTTTGCTCAGATAGTGCTGTTGGCTCTCTGATGCTCCCTTCCTCCCTGGGTTGCCTGAGTGCCCTTCCACCTCCCACTTGCCAAGCCCTGCAACCTGTAACCTCAGGACTCCACCCTCAGCCCCTCGTCCCTGGAAAACACTAAGCAAATAGGACAGCTGATGACTGATGACGTGGCAATGGCAATCGAGGAATGCTTGCATTTCACAAGAGGAGACTCCTGGATACAGAATCCGCAGGCACTGTTCCAGACGTGGGGGGTTCTAGGGGTACTTCCTTCCACACGTGACAAGGACATGATCCGGAGTAAGATGGGCTGGGAGAAAGGCTGTCGAGGCCTACTTAAAATAATATTATATTTTGTTTAAATGTTTGAAAACTTACATTATCGGAGGGAAAAATGATGGTTTCTTCCACTGAGACTGTCTCAATACATCTCCTTGCACGAGTTTTGCTAGCAACTGAGAGAAACTGGTGGGTCTCCAGGGGTGTGGCCTGGCTTCCCAAAGACGTATCTCAGTGGCATTGGTGTATTTGCTCCACTGATTTCTTATTTAAAATAAAAACAAGAAAATTAACTGTTGGTGGGAATGCAAGCTGGTGCAGCCACTCTGGAAAACAGTATGGAAGTTCCTCAAAAAGTTGAAAGTAGAGCTACCATACGATCCAGCAATTGCACTACTGGGTATTTACCCCAAAGATACAAATGTAGGGATCTGAAGGGGTACGTGCACCCTGATCTTTATAGCAGCAATGTCCGCAATAGCCAAACTGTGGAAAGAGCCAAGATGTCCAACAACAGATGAATGGATAAAGAAGAAGTGGTATATATATACAATGGAATATTATGCAGCCATCAAAAGGAATGAGATCTTGCCATTTGCAATGATGTGGATGGAACTGGAGGGTGTTATGCTGAACGAAATAAGTCAATCAGAGAAAGACATGTATCATTTGACCTCACTGATATGAGGACTTCTTAATCTCAGGAAACAAACTGAGGGTTGCTGGAGTGGTGGGGGGTGGGAGGGATGGGGTGACTGGGTGATGGACATTGGGGAGGGTATGCGCTATGGTGAGTGCTGTGAATTGTGCAAGACTGTTGAATCACAGATCTGTACCTCTGAAATAAATAATACATGTTAAAAAAAAAGAAGAAGAAGAAGAAAGCAGGAGGGGAAGAATGAAGGGGGGGAGATTGGAGGGAGAGACGAACCATGAGAGACGATGGACTCTGAGAAACAAACTGACGGTTCTAGAGGGGAGGGGGGTGGGAGGATGGGTTAGCCTGGTGATGGGTATTAAAGAGGGCACGTTCTGCATGGAGCACCGGGTGTTATGCACAAACAATGAATCATGGAACACTACATCAAAAACTAATGATGTAATGTATGGTGATTAACATAACAATAAAAAATTGTAAATAATAAACTCTTTAGGAAGCTAGGCTATCAGAAACACCAAGGAATAAAGGTTATTCCCAATCAAGTATTAAAGGAGGTCAGCATTAAACTAGAGTTTAGACAGCCTGGACAAACTGAGAGACTTGGAAATGGGTAGAAGGATGGCTTAGTGTCCTGTCCAGTGAGCCCATCTGGACTGTTCCTACCTTTCATTGTCCTTGAGCTCCCTTACAGCTCCCTAAGTGATAGAATGCTGCCTGTCATGCAGTTGATTTCACCCATAAAACGCCAATGAACTGTGTCCAGTGGAAATGCAGTTAATCTTTGCTCTGGGAATATTAACCCATTTTGCTTTTATTTGTAAATTCATGTTAGGGTCTCTGATTTCCTGTGTGTGTATGTTGAATTCTTGTTTGAACCGATGGTGGTTCCCTCATTAGTTCATGAGTTAAATCTTTAACATGCATTCATTTTAAAATTACATGAGCATCTTTATTTTCTCTTTTTAAAAAATTCTTCTTGTAACCAGATTCCTACTCAGTAATCTGAGATGGTCATGAAAAAGGCTCCATTTCTTTTAAAGCTGGTATGGAATTGTTCAAATTTATCTGGACCATCTGTCCTTAGAGTTCAAAGTCCTTCTAAAGGAGTGGTTATTTTCCAGGTGTGCATCAGCAGCCAAAGACCCTAAATGTCTGCATTTACAGCCAAAGAGTGAGAGTTTCACAGTGGTTTTTATGTGTTTGTTTGTCTTATGTTTGTCTTTATTTTTGTTTTTGGAGAATAACCTCCATTGGATGGAAAAAAACCCATGTGTTTTCAGTTTACTTCCAGCTTTTATGAGGAATGATAGTGAATTTTATTGCCTTTTCAGCCTTTGTGGTAATATGGTGTTTCTATATGACTTTTTTAATGTAGTGAGTTGCATTAATAGAATTTTCTGGGGTCAACGCAGTCCTCATTCCTGGGTACAATTGATTTTTAATATTCAATTTACTACTGTTTTATTTAGGATTTTCACATATGCTTATAAGGAGAGATTAATCTTTTTTTTTTTTTTTCATCTGTGAGGTTTTGGTATCTAGGTTATACTAACCTCACAGAATGAGTTGAGGACTTCCAGTTTTTTTCTAGGCTTGGAATGAGTTTGTACATAAAATTTTAACAATAAGTGGCTTATTCAGATCTTCTGCTTCTTCTTGAGTCAATTTTCATAAATTACAAATGTTAGAAAATTATCTAAGATTCAAAATTATTGGCATTGTATTCTCTAGTGATATTAAAAATATTGACTATATCCTATACTTATATGTTCTTTTTCATTCTTAATATTGTTTCTTTATGTCCTCTCTATTTTTTTTTCCAGGATAATCTCACTCAGAGTTTGAGCTTTTTCACCTTTTCAGAAAACCAGCTTTCAGCTCTCTTGATCTTTCATCCTCTTTATTTTTGTCTTCTTTCATTAATCTGAGGTTGTCTTTTGTCTCTTGTTCATGATATAGAATATACAAGAACAGCTCTGTGCTCCTTAAAATGTTTTCTACTTGAAAAGCTTCATTATGCAAACACAACACAAGCTCAAGGTCAACAGATATTTGAAAAAGGATTCTTGCCATTTTGATTGATATTCAAGTACAGTTTGATAGAAATTATACATTCAGCCAGGGGTGGTTTCAACAGGGCATGGATTACATTGGAAATGTCACCTGTAACAAGATAAATAGTAAACACAGGGGTACTAGATGAAACCATGAACACATACTCACTCTGACAATATAAACACTTGTTTCCAAATTCATTTATTCAACATTCATACCAGAAGTATTTATGGAGTACTGTCAGGATACCGATGGTTCACTGGTAGATAATACCAAGGATTCCCTGCCCTCCTCAAGTTTGCATTGGAAACAGATAATAAATAAGAAAATAAAAAAATGTGTAATGCAATATCAGAGTTGGGTGTTCTGAAGAAAATAAATCAGGATCAAAAGATAGGGGATAAGCTGTTTTACATTCTCTCCTGATGTTGAAGGATATCTAGTAATGAATTTACTTTTATATGTTTTATGGACTTTGTAAGTCATGTCTAGGCAGAATCAATGAATATGGTGGTGGAGAAGGCAGTTGGAATCATTATAAGTTCTATGAATTTTTGACGACATCAATACCGCCGTGAATGCTTCCGATCTCATCTGATCCTGGAAGTTCTATGAATTTTTATAGACTAGGTTAACTGTATGAAACCGATAGACTTCTCCACTTGATTTTAGTGCAAGAACACAAAATAAACATTAAAAAGCAGACTACTTTATCTACTTTGTGAAATATGTTGGGAGTTTCAGCTAAACATCTGAAGATCTTAAAAGATTTTATTTGCTAAAAGCACCGTAAATTGAGTAATGCCTAATCACTCTACTTGCATCTTCATTTGGAGGCCCCAACAGAAGGGCAGCATCTTTGGGCTACAGTGACTTCTGCCAAAATTAGTCTTGGAGGCCCTAGCCCACATTTACCAGGCATAGCCTAGGTTTATCCACCTAACCCATCTCCTCTTACCCCCTTTTTTTCTGTGCTCTCTTCTGATTCTGTCACAAAGATATTTTCTGTGGGCAGTGGTAGGGTTGATATATGTGCAAATTAAATAAATAATACACAAAATACACCCTTCTACTTAAATTTTCTCCTTTTGAATATGAACACATGGATATGTGTTCATGGTTTCAAAATACATTTTGCCTAAATTCTCCAATTTTCCTTGAGGGATATTAAGCCAGATCTCCACTGACAAAATGAAGCTGGGGACATAAGATATTACTGGTTAATTTAGTTAAAAAAATGAAACCAGATTTTCTAAAATTATGTAGGGAATTTAAGAAAAGTTTCCTCCCATTGTGACTGGATTGTTCAGGTAGTGGTCCCAATTATTTCAGAAACTGTGATTGCAAATGTCTAGTCCTTTTGAGCTATAGTCACTTCTTTGTGATTTCATCTCAAATTTAGTATCAGGAAAACCAAACTGACGTCCATATTGGAAGTAAAGAAAGAGAGACACAGTTTCAGGAATCATGTATTTTTATTTGAGTTACAAATTTAAGCAACTATGTTGAACTCAAATAATTACAGGAATTCCTCCTCTAAAGCACTTAAGCAGATGAAATGCAAAGAAGAAAAGGACTAAAAATTAAGAGAGAGAGACCTAACCTTACCAATAAAACATTTTTCCATGAGTCTTTTGATATCTGTATCTCTCAGTTTAAAAGAATAAGTAGATGGATGGATGGATAGATGGATGGATGATGGATGGATGGATAGATGATGGACTAAAAATAGATAAATGGGTGAGTCCATCATTTAGAATGACTGATTTTGGATCACTGGAGAATGAATGAATGATTTTTGTCAGTTTCTCCATCCGGTACACCCCTAAAGTTGTGAATGTATTTTCTGAGTATCAACCTGAACCATGATTTTGAACGATGCATATAAAGTAATCTAAATATTCTCTATCTTATGAGAATCTATATCCAAATGGAGAGGCATGTTAAACCACATATACCAAACCATAAAAATGAAAATCAAGTGAAAAATTATGGGACATAGACTTTGGGAGCTGAAGGCATTCAAAGATTGGTGAAGTCTGTTCTCTAATTCAACATACTTGTTACATTACTCCTGATCCAGAGGAGAAGGAGAAGGTAGAGCAGATCAAAAATGGAATAAGTGGGTCAGACCCTAGAACAGAGGGAAAGTCAACATCAGAGTAGAACTGGTAGGGAGGCTCAGGCCTTTGAGACCTTCTGGGTGTGAATCCACTGTCAACTGTCTTAACAGTCTCGTGTGATGCCTGTCATGGTTAGTTTTACGTGTCAACTTGACAAAGTTATAGTACATAGTTATTTAATCAACTACTAATCTAAGTGTTGCTATGAAGGTATTTTTTTAGATGTACTTACATTTACAATTGCTTGACTTTAAGTAAAGGAACTTATCCTCAAAAATGTGAATGGACCTCACCCAGTTGACGGCCTTAAGAGCAAAAACTGAGGTTTCTCAGAGAAGAAATTCTGCCTCAAGACTGCAGCATTAACTTGGCAGAGTTTCCAGTCTGCCAGGCTGACCTACAGACTTTGGACTTGCTAGTCCTGACATCGCGTGAACCAATTCCTTAAAATAAATCTTTAAAAAAAATGTTTTTAAATAAAATTTCAAAAATATTTATCGCTGCTCTCCTATTGGTTTTGTTTCTCTGGAGAATCCTGATGATACGGTGCCTTATTTCAATATAAACAAATATCCCACTGGTATGGGACACAGGTGCAAGCCTAGATGTCTGTTGTAGCTTGATTTTTATGACAATTTTTATGGACATTTTCAGGACAATATGGGATGCTTGGTGATGATTTGATGGGGTTCTGAAATTAGGCAAGGCAGGTAAAATGATTGGAAATGAGGCTACATGCATGGTCCTTTAGTGATGTTTTCTACCTAACCTGCCTTGAGTTTTCAGTGTGATGATGTTTATGAGAGAAGAAAAAGCACATTCCTTGCCAACTCTTTCCACTCTGCTCCTTCTGTAATGTAATTAAAGCTTTCTAATATCAGGGACTTAAACAATTGAAAGATTTTCTTAAGGGAAGACAAGAAATGTAAAACATTTCAATTTTAATTAAAAAGAAGAACCTCATTATGTAAGTGAATAAACTCTGGTGCTGATAATTATCAATTCAAAAGAGCAAAAATGGTAATTTCTAGTTGGGAAATAAGTACCGGTTGACCCCCTTATTTAATCCATCAAATTTTAATTTTCTTCTTATTTATCTAATTGAAGCATAGCTGCCAGCTTTAGGAATACAGAACTCCATCCTTCTGCTTTGAAATGAGGGGGCTTTCGTCTCAACTGTCACATAAGCAATTAAAGCCTCTGAACTGGGTGCTCTCAGATAGATTTTTCTCCTTTCCACTTACTCATCCTGCCAAAAATAAGGAGGTTCATTAACCTCACACTGTTAGGAAACAGAGCTTATCACTGAGGAGTCTGGGCCATGTTCCTTCTATGTGCTGTGAAAGGATTGCTTTTCCGAAGGAAAGTGCTAGTCCAGGAGCCTCCACACCAGGTACCAGGTGACTTCTTCCTTCTGTGGTCATCCCATGGCTCAGTTTCCCCACCCAGTATGATTAACGAAGCCACATAGAGTCTCTAAATAATAACGTGCAATGGCGTAGCGATCAAAGGTTGCCAAATAATGGGCATGGCGTTGGATTTCTTTTACTACAGAGTGGTACTGGAGACGTTGGGGCTCCTTCCTAGCAGAGAGTGGGGCCAGAGGGGAAGCAGCTGTGAGATCCAACAGCATCTCTCCAGCTTATTACGCTGAAGTACAGTAAAATTATCCTGCAAAACCATTTTAAGTAGCCAGCCACTAGGGTTCCCAGATGCCATAACATTTGATAGCTATGTTTTTAGGATTTGTATTATCTTTTCAGCTATTGAGATCATTAATGATACTCTATTTGAGCCCCATCAAGCTTTGGAAGTGTTTCAAATGAAAACAACTTTTTTTTTTTTCCTTTTCTTCCTCATTTTTCCTTTTCCTTGTTTCCAGGTGGTAGTATCCTTCAGAGTAAAATCTGGCCAGCATCTAAGCATCCTCAGTCAAGGTTTAATCAGAGTCTCAACAAAATATCAGGAAGGCAGACTGAGAGGGAGTGTTTTAGACACGGAAGCATGAAATGTCAGCTAATCTCCCAGGGAGTGCTACAATGACAAACCACACTAACCCTGGACATAACGCTTCTCTCTGCACTAACAAGAAGGTGAAATTCTTCTGAGATTAACCCTCTGGTCATGACACTTGGGACATCTCGAACAAAATGGGACTCAAAGGTGAACTGTGGGATACCATAAAGAAGGAGTAGAATTGCTTTTTCTTCAGAGCAAGTGGGATGTCTCAATCTCAGCCCCTCTGATATTTGGGGCCAGGTGACTTTTTCGGTTGGAGGACAGCCCTGTGTGTTGTAGGGCGCTTAACAGCACTCCTGGCCTTCAGCCCTAGATGTCAGTAGAACCCTCCCTAGCTGTGACAATCAAAAATGTCCCCAGACACTGCCAACTGTCCCCAGGAAGGTTGGGGTGGAGCAACATCAGCCCTGGACTAGAACCACTGCCCTAGAAGGTGGCCTCAGGTTGACTGCATATGAGAGATATAGATCAGATATTACTGTTGAATTCTAAATACAACATGTAATTAAAACTAGAAACACACTTTTCCCATCTCCAAATGCTCCTTTGTTGCCCCCTTTTTTTCTGCAAATAAATAATCACAACCCTCACTTAGAATTGTCATTTAAAATAGTGATGTTGACAGCATTTGCCTGTGACACAAAGACACAGAGCTTGAAATCTTGTGCTCAGAGTGCACGTGATGAGTGTTTATACTTTTTAGGAGAATGAGAAGGAATTAGTTGCAGTAAAATGAGCATAAAATAAAATTGGTCCACCATAAAAATAAACGAACTATCTCACATTGCTTGTTTCTTATATAATTATACCTGAAGTTATGCACGCTTGTCAATTAATTGATCCCTCTCTAAGGACAAAATCTTCTTCTCCCCCCACACCTCCTTGGCTGTAATACCAAGCCAATCCTTGGCTGATACTACCAGGGGTTGCTAACTGGAGCTGAAATGGAGAATTCTCTTCTGTCCACGTCTGCGTGGTTCTCTCTGGGGTGTATGGTTGGTTGTGGGAATTCAGTGCGATTCAGTAAAGGGTGATGTTACTACACCCAGCAAGGGAATGTTCTTATTTCCTAAACCATCACATTCCATCAGCATCTGGATATCTATAATTATGCTTTTAAAATTAAACTTTGAAAAAATTTTCTGCTAGTTTACAAAAATTCAGTTGCCTATGCTTATTATATGCAGAGCTTGGGGGTTTGGTGAACCTGCATTGGGGAAAGGCATTCACAAGATTACACTGTGTGTGTGTGGGGGGGTGAGGTGGGGAGGGGATGTCATTTCAATAAGAAAAGGTAAAGCAGAGCTTCAAATGCCTCCCTAAGTTTCCATTCCAGCACCCCCAAACACACACACACACACACACACACACACTAGCATACCTATGTCGATCTATGTCACTTTTTTTCCTAGACGGCACTGTGAACGGGGACAGGTGCACTTACTACTGTTACCATTCAGAATACCATTCCCCAGAACCTTGTGGACCACAGCCCCTGTGTGAGTGTCGCGAAGCCTTTCTGGGCACGTGTGAGAAGACAGATCTGCCCTGGTGAGATCTGGCACCTCCCAAAATGTATCCTAGACAGACATCAGGCAGACAGCTGAGCCGCACACAGACGCCGCCTGCATCACACCTGGCCTTGATCTCCTTCCAACACCAAGGTCACAACCATGGCCCAACTCTCTGGTGAACCTGGTATAGTGAAGCTTGCTGAAGCCCCATGGGCCTGGGAATTGGGCCAGAGGAGGCCCATAGCCCCTCTTACCGGAGTGGTTCTTAGCCAAAGGAGCAGTGTCCTGATCTAATAAGACTGGAGAAAATGTAGAGTTGCTAGGTCAGACTCCTCTTGTCAAACCGAGGCGAGCTGAGCTGGAATGTTTAAGGAATGTCCTGGAGCCAACAAATCCAGAGCAGATGATGTTATTGAGAACAAGACATCTGAGTTTATTGAGTCTCTTTTGTGCAAGGTACTGTTCTGGGACCTGCTAGACATACAAAGGAATATAAATTATGGACTTTGCCAGGGAGCTAACAACAATCCTGAAAAAATCACTACCAAGAAAAGATGCAAAGGAAACCAAGACAGTAATTGAAGAAAGAGATAACTCAGGAAGTCCTCAGTCGTGCCAAATAGAATTATATGTGTGTCATTAAGTTGTGTTCAGGAGAGCTAGCTCAGATCTACTTCAGCTGAAGTGCTTGGGAAAAACTATAACAGATAAAATTAGATTTAAACTGGACCTTACCGGATGAGCAGGTACAGAGGGAAAAAGGGAGAAATCCAGACAAACAAACAACAAGGTAGGGCTGGGAAAAATAAGTAAGCCAGTGTGCTGATGTGGAGGAAGAGTACTTGCTATGGAGCAGAAAGTTTGGGGTTCAGATCCCGTGGCTGGGCTCACCCCCCACAGAGCCTCGGCTTCCTCCCTGTAAGTGCAGGTAACGGCCCCAGCAGAGAGGACACAGTGAGACTGTGTGAAGGTCACCCAGACGGCAGCAGTAGCTTCCCCGTGCTTTGAGTCCCTGACTCCATGTCTGGGGGAGGGTCTGCGACCTCCCCAAGATTTCTGCAAGTATCCAGTGGTTTCATTAATTTCCTGTCTCAGAATCCCTCTCCAGATTCTTGTGCCCTTCCTGTGACTGAGTTCTCTGCTCAGCACTGACCCATCCCTGAAAGCATGCAACAGTGTTCAGTGATGGGAGATGGGGTATCAGAAGGCAAGGGGAACTATCTGCGAGTTATTGCACCGGAGGCTCTGAGAGACAATCCACTCCATGTCTCTCTCCTAGCTTCTGGTGGTTGCCAACAATCGTTGGCATTTCTTGGCTTGGAGACACATGACCCAATCTCCACTTTCTTTGTCACTTGGCCTTCTCCTTGTGTGTCTCTGTGTCCAAATTTCCCTGTTCTTATAAAGATACCAGTCATTGGATTAGGACCCACTCTAATCCAGTGTGACCTCATTTTAACTTCCCTATGTCTGCAAAGACTCTATTTCCAAATAAGGTCCCATTCACAAGTATGAAGGGTCGGGACTTAAACATATCTTTCTAGTGGACACAATTCAACCCTCAACCCTGGATGGGACCAGATCAAAGTCTGGAGCAAAGGCTGTCGGTGAGAAAGGAAGACGTGAGCAGATAAAGGTGTTCCAAAGACAGAATCAGCTGATCCTCTTGGTGTGGATTTGAACAATGGGAAGGAGAAAATGATGTAGCTTTTGAGCCCTGTGTGTTTATAAGTGAGTAAGCATGTGCTTCTTACTTGGTAAGTGCTCCATAATCGTGATAGCTACTGGTGCTGTGGTAGGTAAAGTCCATGAGTAGAGTATCCATCCCAGTGTGAGGCTTTCAATAAAAGGTGAGCAGAATAGAGTGGGAGAGAGAAAGGAAAGGGAGGACCAAGTGGGGTTACAGAGGAGGGAGACAGAAAGGATTGAAAAAGGTGAGAATTTAGAACCATGTCTGGAGAAGGTTATGTCTTCAGTGTCAATAACGCTTAACATAGATTCGTGATTCCCAAGAATTGACTAGAAATAGTTCAAGATCTCAGGCAGGTATCTGGTATTCGTTTGGCATTTGGGATAGACATAAATGAAACAAACAGCGACAGAGCTCAGAGTGGAAGCAGAAAAGTAACAAGGAGTTTGGGTATCTTTTGTCTCCAACAGGAGCCCTCTCCTCCCCCGCAGAAGGTGAAGTAAACTCTGCTCACAAAGGACCTCTGGGGTATTCTTATAGGGAACTTGCCCTGACTCATGGTTATACAGTGTATATACATTGTTATACAGATTAGGTGAAATAAACTTGAGCTGTGGGCACTCTATCCCCTGAAGATCCTGCATGTCCACTGGATGCTGTGAAGACACCTCTTCATTATCCTGCCCCCACCCCCAAACCTGAGAAACATAAGTAGTAAAGTCACTGTGAGCTATTTATTTTTTATTGCCTGAGATGAAATTGGACTGCAAATATACTTAAAGAATTCAGATTTTAATTGTGACTAATTACAACCAGACTCATAAAATAGTAAAACAACCCCCGGGGCCAAATGGGAGAAAGGTGGAGCTGCATTTTGCAGAAGTGGATTTATCACCTGTTTTGGTGCTTGATGTCTGCCAGCCATACGTTATTACCTGGCACAGACACGTGTGTGGGGTTTTTTTTGGCGGGGAGTGCTTGCTGTGGGAGAGCCAGTGGACTTCCCTTCTAATTTCCAAAGCATTCCAAGACAGAATTCGGCTTGCTCATTTTTTTTTTAAAGATTTTATTTATTTATTTGAGAGAGAGAATGAGATAGAGCATGAGAGGGGGGAGGGTCAGAGGGAGAAGCAGACTCCCTGCTGAGCAGGGAGCCCGTTGCAGGACTCGATCCCGGGACTCTAGGATCATGACCTGAGCCGAAGGCAGTTGCTTAACCAACTGAGCCACCCAGGCGCCCGCTCATTTTTTTTTCCTACAAAAATACAAACTAAAACAGGGAGACTAGCAGGTGTAAGCAACCCTCTCACCTGGAGGGCACCAACAACCGGCAAGGTAGTGCCCAGCAGGAAGGAAGGGGATTTGGATTACCTATTCAGCCCTCTTCTTGGAGGTCTAGAATCACCACTCTCCTTGGCATAGGAGCTGCAACTTTTCAGGAATGACCAAAAAAAAAAAAAACCAAAAAGACAAAACTGTGGAGGCTCAGGCCAGTTGATTAATACTCAGAAAGTGAAAAATACATATCTTTTGCTTGCTTTTGTGCAAAATGCTGTGGATAACTGTGGGAAATCAAATACGGATGAAATCTTCCCTCAAGAAGCTCAAAGTCTGGCAAGAAAATGAAATACATTCACATATCTCAAGTGGTAAGTGCCATTGACAAGCAGGAATTAAGAACTGTAGAAATCTGTCTCTTGTCTTTTCAGAGCCATGAACGCATTGGTTGAGACATAACAGTGAGGTCAGGAGGGTGCCTACTTGCTAGTAACATAAGAGACATCATCTCTAAAGAAAACACTACAACACTGGGATTCCAAATGGTTTGTAATTTTTTAATGGTTTTGTTCACTGCTGGGCCCATTCACCTAGAAGAGAACTGGTACGTAATGGCCCTCAGTATAGATTAGTTGAGATTAATTAACTTGTTCTTTAAGATGTTCAATGAAAAAAGAGTTTGTAATCTGGAAGAATAAGAAGCAGTTGAAAAATCCATTTGTAACCTCCTCAAAGTTGAAGACATTTACCAGTATTAATTTAATTTGATATTTCACAAATGTTTCTATCCCTGGAGGAATGAGTGATGTGAATACTTCTAATTTGATGAAGACTACTATGGTGGATTTGTAATCATGTACATTTCTATATTTAAAAAATAAAACAAATTAAAAATCCAGAAAATAACAAGTGTTGGCAAGAATATGGAGAAATCAAAACCTTTGTGCACTGCTCGAGCAAATGCAAAATGGCACAGCTGTTGTGGAAAACAGTATGGCCGTTCCTCAAAAATTAAACACAGAATTACCATACGATCCTGGATTCTAATTCTGTATATAGACTCAAGAGAATTGAAAGCAGGACCTTAAAACTGAAATGGAAGAGAAAAGCAAAGTTAACGTCAATATTTAGAATTACAAATAAATCTAGATTTTGAGATAAAAATAAGAGCAGATAAAAGTAGCCAGTCTTAGGAAGCTCTGAGACAGAAACCTCAAATCTTACATTAAGTAAAAAAACTTCAATTTAACTGATAGGAAAAAGGAAACAAGAGTTAATGAGAGATGTCAACAGTTCATGTTTAGTTAAATAAAGTGCTGAGTCAGAGCTCATTGCTCTAATCAGTTGTTCCAGCTTGAGGAACAGGAAACAACAGTCTTTCACAAAGTGTGTGTATGTTTATTTGCTTGGGGCAGGAGAGGGGGAACATATGTGAATGCTTGTATTTAACATTTCCCAACCTTCATGTAATGCCTTCTTTTTTTTTAATTTTATTTTATTATGTTATGTTAATCACCATACATTACATCATTAGTTTTTGATGTAGTGTTCCATGATTCATTGTTTGTGCATAACACCCAGTGCTCCATGCAGAACGTGCCCTCCTCAATACCCATCACCAGGCTAACCCATCCCCCCACCCCCCTCCCCTCTAGAACCCTCAGCTTGTTTCGCAGAGTCCATAGTCTCTCATGGTTCATCTCCCCCTCCAATTCCCCCTGCTTCATTTTTCCCTTCCCACTATCATCTTCTTCTTTTTTTTTAACATATAATGTATTATTTGTTTCAGAGGTAAAGGTCTGTGATTCAACAGTCTTACACAATTCACAGTGCTCACCATATCCCATACCCTCCCCAGTGTCTATCACCCAGCCACCCTATCACTCCCACCCCCCACCACTCCAGTAACACTCAGTTTGTTTCCTGAGATTAAGAATGCCTCATATCAGTGAGATCATATGATACATGTCTTTCTCTGATTGACTTATTTGGCTTAGCATAATACCCTCCAGTTCCATCCATGTCATTGCAAATGGCAAGATTTCGTGTTTTATTTTTTTTTTTGATGGCTGCATAATATTCCATTGTGTATATATGCCACATCTTCTTTATCCATTCATCTATTGATGGACATCTTGGCTCTTTCCATAGTTTGGTTATTGTGGACATTAATGCCCTCTTTAAAAAGCTGAAACTAGTACTGATTTTTCCCTCTTTGAACTTTAAGGTGAATATGCTTTATTAAGGGAAATTAAATGTTATGGGAAGAAAAGATTCACAATGCTGATCAATGAGGAATAGAGGGGGTCCTAAGGTAAATGCATGTGGCACAGACCAATGCTGAAAAACGCTTTTTTTTTTTTTAAGATTTTATTTATTTAGAGAGAGAGAACAGGTGGGGAGGGAGAGGAAGAGAGTCTCAAGCAGGCTCCCTGCAGGGCTCTATCTCACGACTGTGAGATCACAACCTGAGCCAAAACCAAGAGTCAGACACTTGACCGACTGCACCACCCAGGCGCCCTGAGAACTGCTTCTTTAGAATGCTGGCAGGAATCAGATGGTGCACTCAAACCAGTAACTGAGCAGAGCTCATGAGGGTTCTGCTCACCAAGATGTGGGCACAGCTACGGGAGACCAACAATGGACGTGGAAGCGTCCTCCATAGGCAGCAGCCACAGGAAAGCCATGGCTCCCCTAGGGTGAGGGGACTGCAGGGAGAGAGGATGCCAGAACCCACAGAGACGGCTGACTGGGAGACAGTGGCCATTAGCACAGGAATGTGGCCGCTGCCAACGCAAGGCCTGAAGGAACATAAATACCCCCAGCCATTGTGTCCCCAGCTTTCTCTGGGACTTCCATGGGCCAAATCCCACAGGAAGCCATAGACAAAGGGGTCCAGTGGGTGCTCTTCATAGAGGTCAGTCTCCTGGGGCTCCAAACATGGTGGCAAAGGGTGGAAGGAGATCTGGAGGAACCAACACAGAATACCCAACACAGCGTTACTCTGTTTTTTATCTGACGCCCCTAAACCTAGTTCATAACATGTTTTAAAATACATTTTACCCAAAGTTTGTATTATAATTATTTAACTTCAATTTGTATCTGTGAAGCCAAGGGATGCCCAGATATCGGATTAAACACTCTTCTGGATGAGTCTGTGAAGGTGTTTCTGGAAAAGAGGAGCATTTGAATTGGAAGATTGGGTAAAGTAGGTGCCCTCCCCAGTGAGGGCCTGAATAGTACAAACCGGCAGGGGAAGGTTGAATTTGCTCTCAGCCTGACTGCTGGGAAATTTATCTCCTCCCAACCTTGGTGCTCCTGGTTCTCAGGTCTTCAGACTCAGACTGGAATCTATGCCTCTGGCTCTTTGGCTTTCCTGAGGTCTCAGATTGCAAACAACACTGTGGGACTTCTCCTTTTCTCTTAGGAAAAGGAAAATCATTAAAAGTAAAATAAATAAGAGAATTGAGTCACTCAATCATGATATGGTTGCCCAGCATACATCCTAAAGGACAAAGTATTCTAAATTGTTTAAGAATAAGAACCCTACAAAGACAATGACTTGGTATCTGTGCTTAAACAAAATGTTTCATGGACATTTTAGTACCATGCATATATATATATATTTTTTTTAATTCAACCATCATCATGCTGTGCATTCATCATCTGCAGCCTTCACTTGTTTAGAATTCCCTGCTGGTAGCCAAACTTCTGTCTGGGAAATATATGAGCCAGTCTATATCTCCCATGATGAGTTTCCAAGGAAGCATTATAATGAAAGACTGTGAGTTACTCATAACCAATGACTAAAGGAAACAACATTCTAAGGAGTTGTGCACTGTCTTTGACAAGGTGGGAAAGCATACTCTCAGAGCAGGTGCTCAACAAATGCCATGCTGAATGAATGAAGCCTTTTCTCACAGTAAAAGAGGTGGGTCCAAGCTTCTTCATGGAGCTAAGGAAACATAAGAGATCATCCGCCACATTATCTTAAAAACTGATCCATTCTTGTTCTCCGTAGTTCCCCCTCAGATCCAGGGGAATGCTGGCCGTCGCCCCTTCAGGAACTGAGGCAAGGATATTCCCACAGGTGATCAGTGGCCCAAAGTGAGATCCCTGGCTGATAGAAGAACATGTCTACTCCATATTCAAGACCTAGGGGACTGACTGAGATGAGTCAGTGACACACTGGAGTCTCTGGAACCCCAGCCAGGGTTCTTCTTGGAGTTGTAAACTCTTTCAGCCTTTTGAGAAGGGCCACCACTTACATAGCATGGTAAGGGGGAGAGATCAGTTTCCTTTATGACCCCATCAGGTGGTACCCACACCCTTCTTCTATGTGTTTAAAATAATGGATGTTACATCATGCCCATGACAAAGAAGTTAAGCATGTTAGGAATCCAAACATGCCTCTAAACACACATCCAGTGATGTGTGGCCCAGGTCCCGTCAGGACTGAAGGACTCATTGCCACAGCACCCAGAGCTTTGCTGCACACAGCCCTCACCTGTCAGCCCCCTTCCGAGTGGCCTCAGCTGAAGAGCTGCCTCACCTGGGGAGACATCCTCCTTCCACAATGCCCTGCCTCCAGTGCTCACTTGATTTGGGATGCATAAAAGCCAGGCTTGTTGCCCCAGCTCAGCACAGTTCTGAAAGGTCATCCCATCTTTTGATCTCCTGGGAGGGTTGGCCGAGGTTACAGATGCTGAATTGCGTCTCAGCTCTGCCCCTCCCCAAATCCTGCTTCCTCCTTCTCCCTTCCACAGCTGTGGATCCCAAGACAGTCCCTGAGAAGTCCTGCGTGCTAATCTCTATCTCAGACTCTGCTTCCCCGGGGATCCAATCTGCAACAATTACCAACCCCTTGGTTTACTTTTGTTCACTGTTCTTTTTTAAAAAATAGAAGTACAATTTACATTTTAAATTGTGTAAAATCTGCATGAATATTGATTTTCTGTGTCTACTTGGATAGGGCATAGTACCTCATTATTCAATTAAACAATAATCTAGGTGTTGCTGTCAAGGTATTTTGTAGAAGTGACTCACACAGTTAGTTGACTTTAAGTAAAGATTACCCTCAAGAATGTGGGTGGGCCTCACCCAATCAGTAGAAGGTCTTAAGAGCAGAAACTGAGGTTTCCCCCGAGGAGAAAAAATTCTGCCTAAAAACTGCAACATCAGCTCCTGCCTGAGTTTCAGCCTGCCAGCCTCCCCTGCAGATTTTGGACTTGCCAGCTCCACAGTCATGTGAGCCAAAACCTTAAAATAAATCTCTCAATATATATATCGTTTTAGTTCTGTTTCTCTGAAGAACCCTGACTTACATAGTCTTCCACCATTACTGGATTTTTTTTCTTTTTGTTGACTTGTCCTTTTTTACTTTACATATTTGGAGGTTATGTTATTAGGTGCAAACAAATTTAAGATCATTTTATCTTAAAGTGGAAACTTTTATTGCTCTGAAATGAACTACTTTTATCTCTGACTTTGTAACTTTTGGTGTGCATAATATTTTCCCCGTCCTTTACTTGTTAATATACTTATATATAAGGTATATCTCTTATAAAGAGCATGTTCAACTTTGTTTTATTTTATTATCTGGTCTGAAGAACTTTATATTTCAGTTGGAATACTTAGTCTGTTTAAATATACTGTAATTTAGGCTTAAATCTACCACCTTGCTATTTGTTTTATATTTGCCCTGACTATTCTATATTTTCTGTCCTTTCTTAAGATTTTTTGGATTTTTTAATAATTTATAATTTCACTTCTTCTTCTTTTAGCTTGTTAATTATACTTAAAAATTTGTAGGGGGGTTATTTTCCCTAGAGAGTACAACAGGTATTCTTGACTTATTAAAGTGCTATTTTTTTTGCTACTTTAATTTTCTATTTTTGATCTCATAAAGTGATGTTATTATTTATACAATCAATATTTATCTAGATATGTGTATTCTTATCATTGCTCTTCATTATTTTTTAATTCCTATGTTTTGTTTCTTTATATGCCACTTACTGTGATAAATGCATTGCATATGTTTCCTGACTATCTGAAGACAGCCTTGCCATGTAGATCCCATTTTATAGATGAGGAAATTAAGGCTCAGAGAGATGCAGTACAATAGTGTACTGCTTGATAACTCAGAGCATAAGCTTTGAAAGCCAGTAGACTCTACCACCTGGTCTTACCATTTTGAGCAAATCATTTATCACTGTAAGCGTCTCTTTATCTATAAAATAGATACTAATAACAACAAAAGCACCTACTTCATATTTTGGTTGTAAGACTCTAATGAATTAAGGCATGTTCAATGTCTAATGCAACGTCTGGCACATCGTACCTGCTCTACAAAGCTTCATATTGTTTGCGATGATGATGATGATGAGAATCGTGTAATAGGCATGTTGCGCACCATTGCCGCCCTCCCGCTGTGCATCTCAGGGCAACTCCACCCCCTTCAGCATCTAGAAGGAAACGGCATTCAGCAATCCCTGAGAAAGGTGTGGCCACAGATTTGACCCAAGGTCGCCCAGGGTGACTATTTTGTATTGCTTTTATTCTCATAAAGCCCTTTTCCATTCTGAGATACACAAATATTCTTCCAGGATTTTTATCAAGGCTGATTGTCAACATTTAAATCTTTAATCCACCTGGTATTTACTTGGGGGTAATGTATCAGGATACATATTTAAGTTTATCATGTTAATGTACTTATTCTGCTTCTGGAATTTCTACTTCATCCCTGTTAGTATTCTATTCTGTGCCACCACCACCACCTGTTTTAAATATATTAATATTAAACTATGTTTTTACATCTAGTACAACAAATATCACAAGTCAATCTTTCTCTATTTTGTTTCTATTTTATCTTTTCTCAGCTCTACTCATGAATTTATTCTTCTAGATGAATCTTAATTTTACTTGAACATGTTTCAGAATAAATCCCACTGGGAATTTAAATGCAATTGCATTAACCCTGTAAGTGAATGATTTTCATTTACTACATTCTTTTTTTCATGTAGCTATCAGTTTTTTTGGCTGTCTTCACATTGTTTGCAAAATTCTTTATAAGTCCATTTGGGTGCTTCATATTTTGTGTTACTATTATAAAAGGGAATTTATTTCCATTAAATATAATAACTTTTTTCTGAATTTTAGAAAAGCCATTTATGCTTTATAAATTCATTATGTGTCTAGCCACTTAATTATAAAATTTGGGTGTTGGGATCTTTCTAGATAGAGAATCATCATTATCTAAAAGTAATAAAAAGGTAAATTTCTTCTCTTTCCAGTGTTACATATCTTGCTGTGTTGGCTAAAATTCTAGAACATTAGATGATAATAGTGATAGAAAACATCCCTCCCTGGTTCTTGGTTTTAGTGGGGCATGTTAATATCTCATTGCCAGGTATGGCTTTGGCTGTTAATTTCATGTATGTCTTCTGTTAAGAGATAATGCTTACATTTCTGGTTTTGCTGCCTGTTTCTCCTCTCCCTCCAATAAAAATGACTACACTAGTAATAGTAGTAATAGTTGCAGCAGTTGCTAGTATATATTGGGTACTCATCAATACTTTACATAGTAGACATTTAATATAGTCATCTCAATATTTATAATGCAGAGTTATTATTATTCCCAGTTAAACATAAAGAAATGGAGGTGTTCACTCACCTTGGTCATAAAGTTCAGCTTTGAACCTTGGTCCATAACAGTCAAAGTGTGACTCATGTATTTTTTTTGTCATGCAAAGAGCTCATGGTCCTTATTCTTCATGTGCCCTCTCCCACATGGACTTCCCACCTGTCTCTGCTCAGCTCTGTGCTTCAGGAGGGCAACTTCTGGAGACTGTACTCCCTAGCCTCATTTGCTGGCTGCCTTCTATTGGGTTTGGCCAACTAGGGTCACTGACATGACATTGGAAGGGAAGGAGAAGAGTTCTTCCTTGGCTCTCTCCCTGCCCCAAAGTGAAATCTTTAATAGTAGTTGAGTCCACAGCAATAGCCCCTTTACCGTTGCTTAGGTGCCAGCCCTACCTCTTCCCTTTCCCTATCTGCCCTAGGAGTGGTAATAGCTTACCACGGGTGCTATCTTTAGGTGTCTCACCACCCCTTGTATGTTTCCTTAGCTTTGCCAAGCTTGTTTCAAGTTGTCCCTTCACTAAAGTCTCGATTAAATAATCTGGTGGGGACCTTGACTTATTCAGAGTCTCTATTTTTTCTAATTAAAAAACATATTTTATAAAACTCCAAGAAGCTAATATAGGAGAAAAACCTAGATGACCTTGGGTTTAGCAATGACTTCTTAGATCTATTTTTAAGTAATTTCTACACCCAACATGGGGCTTGAACTCACAACCAAGAGCAAGAGTCTCATGCTCTACCAACTAAGCCAGCCAGGGGCTATGACTTCTTAGATCTAAAAGCACAATCAGTAAAAGAAAAAATTAATAAGTGCATTCCATTAAAATTAGAAACTTCTGTTCTACAAATGACACTCCTAGGGGAATGAGCAAACAAGCCTCTTTCAAAGGAAAGTTTTTTCAAGGTACATATTAGATAGAGGACTGGTATCTAAAATATACAAAGAACTCTTAAAAGTTAACATAAGAAAACAAACAATTTAAAAATAGGCAGAAGAGCTGAACAGATACTTTACCAAATAAGATATACAGATGGCAAATAAGCATGTGAAAAAGATGCTCAACATGATTATGGAATTGCAAATTAAAACAAGGAGATACCACTATACACCTACTAGAATGGCCAAAATGCAGGACACTGACAACACCAGATGTGGGCTATGGAGCAAAAGGAACTCCTATTCATTTCTGGTGTGAGTACAGAATTGTAGAGTGACTTTGGGAGTTGGTTTGATGGTTTCTTTCAAAATTAAATATGCTTTTACTATATGACCTAGTAATCATGCTCCTTGGTATTTACCAAAATGAGTTGAAAAATCTACGTTCAGACCAAAACCTTCACATGAATGTTTATTCATAACAGCAGCTTATTTAAAACTGCAAAAACCCCCACAAAACTATAAACCATGAAAAGACATAGAAGAACCTTAAATACATGTTGCTAAGTAAAAAACACCAATCTGAAAAGCTACATACTCTATGATTCCTACTGTAGGGAAGGAAAAATAATTTTCCCTCTACCTTCTGAGTTCTTAGCTGAGACTCCTGTAATAAAAGACAGACTAACAAGAGAAGAACAAAAAGAAGTTTATTAACATTTCTGTCTCATGTATACGTGGAAGTTTCATGGGGGAAAATGACTAACTCTCTGAGGTGGCTTAGAACTCAGGAATAAATGCCATCTTAATAAGGAAAAGGGAAGTTGTAGGCTTCTTAGGGGAGAGAAAATGGTTTTAGGAAAGCAGAAGGGGCCCTCAGAAGACTCGATGGGGAGTCTGACAGTTTGGGACAGAGTGTGTCTGGATGCGATGCCGACTTTTAGTCTCATCTCCTGTACTAAGAATTCATCTTCCTTGCTGAAGACACTCCCAGGAGGGGATTGATGATGACCTAGTTCCTTTTGGAGGGTCTGACTTAAGGCAGATGAGGGAGATCAGAGTCTCTCCTGCATCTGCTGTTTTCCAGTGTCTTCAGGTCAAAGTAATCAGTGTACCAAAGCAGCATATGTTAGGGTGGCATGTCCTGGAGTCCTTCAGTCACATTTTTGGGGTTGCATATTCTGCTTCCCTTTACTATGAGATGACATCCTGGAAAATTAAAAACTGTGAAGATAGTAAATGGATCAGGGGCTTGGGAGGAGGGAAAGATGAATAAGTGGAGCACAGGGGAGTTTTAGAACAGTGAAATCTTCTGTAGGGTGCTATAATGGTGGATAGGGGGCATTATACATTTGTTCAAACCCATAGAAGGTACAACACCAGGAGTGAATCCTAATGTGAACTATGGACTTGAGTTAATAACAATGTATCAACATTGGCTCATCACTTGTAACAAATGTACCACCCTAATGTAAGATGTTAATTGTAGAGGAGACTGCAAGAAGAGAGAGTATATGGAAGCTCTGTACTTTTCACTAATTTTTTTTT
>NW_022589771.1:1851102-1910706 GCF_004348235.1 Phoca vitulina | reverse complement strand
TAAAAAATAAAGCCTATTAATTTTTTTAAAAAAGTATCATCATTTTTAATGCATTTTCAGTAGAAATAATTGTGTAGATTTTCCTTCACCTGCAGATCTGATACATTAAATTGATAAATTTCCTAGTGCAGAGTTGTCCTTACATTCCTGGAATAACTCCGTTTGATCGTGTGGTATGTTCTCATTTTTATTTAGCACTGAAATTGATTTGTTGAAATTTCATTTAGAATTTTTGCACCTATATTCATAAGTGAGAGTGTCTCATATGCTATTTTTTTTAAGTTGAGTGGTTTTGGTGCTGTCTTTCTCAAGCACTGGTACCAAGTTAATATAAGTTCATGAAAATAAATTGAGATTTAAATATAACTATAGATTAGGCATCTGTGCTCTATTATATACAGTAGAAGTTATTTTGTATGAAACCACTTGACCTTGAAAAATTTTGAAGTGGTTTAAAAATTTCTGAAAAATCCTTTCAGTAGCATGCATAGTCATTGGATTATTCAGGTTTTCTGCTTCTTTTTAAGTAAAGTTTTATAATTTATACTTGGCCGGAAAATGATGCTTTTCATAAAAATATCAAATTTATTTATAGAATATGTATTTTAAGGTTATCCTTATTTGTATAGTTTCCTCTGAGTCTGTACTCACGTCATTTTTTTACTCCCACATTTGTGTATCTTTATTTGAATCAAATTTATTTAATCAAAATAGTAAAAATTAAAAGTGAATGCATGTCTGTTGTTGAGTTTCTCTTATTTATATAACTAGCTTTCAGATTTATTAATCTATGAACTCAGCAGCTTTCCCCTTTCCTGATGTAAGGGAGAAAAGTCTCCTTCTCTACCCGTTCTAGGTTCTCCAGCAGGGGCTTGTGCATTAGACTAGCCACAGGCAGATGAACATGAGAACACACAGAAGTTTAAGGGCATGTGGGAGCACTCAGTAACCCAAAGAGGTGGTTAGATCTTGGGCTTAAATACAGAAAAGGGGTTTGGGAATTTTCTGGTCAGGGAGGCAATTTGTGGGAAAGTGGCCAGGAGAAGTATGGTAAACAAGAGGTGCTTAGTAAGATTTGTTCTGTACATTTAAGTCGGTGCCTTCTTTGTTCTTAAGTGTCCTCCTCTTCCAGATACAGGAGAGAGACTACAGGAGAAATCTACAAATGTAGATTTCCTTTACAAAAGACAAACCTGTACCCTGTTTTTAGAGCTTTTCCTGTGTCTGCTTGTTCTCAATGGCCTTTAGTTCAAAATAGTCCCTATGCTAAAGGGGTATATTTTGGGGTGGCATATTTTGGTACCCTTCAATGATAATTTTTTAATGAGATATGATTGACATATAACATTGCATTAGTCTTAGGTGTACAACATAAGGGTTTGATATATATATATATATATATATATATATGTATATATATATATATATATGAAATCATGGGGTACTTGTCTTTCTCTGTCTGACTTACTTCACTGAGCAAATTCCCTCAAGGTCCATCTATGTTGTTGCAAATGTCAGGATTTCCTTCTTTTTTTGTGGCCAAATAACATACCATCATGCATGCGTGTGTGTGTGTGTGTTTGTGTGTGTGTGTGTGTGTGTGTGTGTAATTTTCTTTATCCATTCCAGATACAAGTCCCTTATAAGATATAGTATATGCAAAATTTTCTCCCATTCTGTGGGAGTTTTTCCCCCCACTTTCTTGATGGCGTGCTTAGAAGCACAAAAGTGTTTCATTTTGATGATGCCCAGTTTATCTATTTTCTGTTGTTGTTGCTTATGCTTTTGGTGTCCTATCTAAGCAATCGTTGCCAAATCCAAAGTCATGAAAATTTACACTTAGGTTTTCTTCTGCAAGTTTTATAGTTTTAGCTCCTCTATTTTGGTGCCAATCCACATGGACTATGTTTTGTATGTAATATGTGAGAAGACTTCAACTTTATTCTTTTTCATGTGAACATCTAGTTGTCCCAGCACCATTTGTTAAGAAGACTATTCTTTCCTCCATTGAATTGTCTTGGCACATAATTTTAACATAGAGTTTGTCAGGTTATTTATAAATGGTTTATAGTTAGTAACTTTCATTTCCTAGTGAGCTAATGTTTGAAAAGTTTGCTTTTTAGTCTCAAGTGATTGGATTCTTTTAAATGTTTTACCAGCATTAGTTTTTATTTTTATCGCATTGTTGTGAGAGACTGTCATGTACAAATAAAATATTATGAAAATCTTATAAACTATATGAAATATGTGATTCGGTTAATATTTTCCAAAAACTTAGAAGGGTATATTTAATCCGATGTGGGTAACAAAGGCAAAAGGAAAAAATTAAATTTCCTTACCACAGCCCATTAACTAGTCCTTGAAACAAGCAGAGTGACCTTCCTCTGAGACCTCAGCTGCTTCAGTGTTGACACTTTCTTAAAGGCAAAAGGTAATCTTAGTTTAACATTGTCTCAACCCCCAAAATTCTGTAAGTCTTCCTTAACATATTAACAATTCCTTTGGAAACTTCTTTTATCTCTACCCCCTAAGATCTTTGTTAGCAATCATCCTCCAGACATATGGCCCACTGATATACATCTCAAGGGTCTCATGACTAAGGTTTTATTAGACAGTAATACATGACCTTTCCCCAACAATAGCTAGCTCCCTCAGGGTCCTGGAAACCTTGCTTCCAAAAGTCCTTAGAGACTTATGCTATATCCCTGACCCCCTCCCAACTTGAAAGTATATAATCAGTCACCCCACACAACTCCAGACCAGCTCTTTCTGCCCATGGGTCCTATCCCCATGCTTTAATAAAACCATTCTTATTGCACTGAAAAACATTCCCACATCAAAATCTTTGTAAGGTAAAATGTTTAATATATATTCATTAGATCTTATTAATTACATCATTAAAATCCTCTACAGACTTTCTATTTTGGTCTTCTTGATTTATGATTATTGAGGATAACATGTTTAAAATTCCCTTATTTCTTGCATTTCCAAATGTTTTTATGTTATTTATTTTAGAGATACACTTTTAATGCATTAAATTTCATGACAATTTTATCTTCACTGTGATTTTTCCCTTGTGCATATAAAATGATCATCTTTGCAATGTTCCATGCTTCTTCACCTTGGATTCTCCATTGTTGTGCTTTCTTTGGTTTGTGTTTCTTTGATATATCTTTTCACATGCTTTAACTTTCAATTCTCTTGGTTATTTTACTTATAGCATTAATCTTTTTCTTTTAATAAAAAAGATTAAAATAGTTTATCAAATTACATCCATTTAAATTTATTTTTGTAGGTGATATATATATATATATATATATAATTGTTAATGATGATGATTAATAATAATAATAGTAATAATCAGCAGCAGCAAGAGCATTGAACTTTGTGAGCCAGGCACTGCTAAGTACTTTTTGAGCATTATCCTATTCATCCCCAAGATTAACCTATGAATTAGGTTTAAAGTAACCCACATTATAGGTGAGGAAATCAAATTTTGGTGCCAATTGGATTTGACATTTTTTATCTTTGTTTTCTTGTTGGCCTGCTCTTTTGTTCTTGTTTTCTCTCTTTTTTAAATAAATTGATTATTTTTAATGTTTTTTATCTCTAACAATTAGAATGGTGTATACATATACTTTTAATTATCTGGTAAGTTTCTTTGAATCTTAAAACATGCACTTGCAACAATATTTATTTCATTACTATGGCCAAAGAAAGACAGTTTCTACTGATACTTCTTGATGTAAAATTAGAAAATTAGCAGCTTCGTATTTCTTTGCTCTTTTCCTCCATCTAATTCTTAATTTTGGTTGCCAATAATCTGGAATTTAAAGGTGTGTGTGTGAGAGAGAGGGGGTAGAGAGAAAGAGGTCCCTTTCACTTTTAGGAACATTTAAAAAATATATGCACTACCCCAATGTTTATAGCAGTAATGTCCACAATAGCCAAACTATGGAGAGAGTGAAGATGTCCATCAACAGATGAATGGATAAAGAAGATGTGGTATATATACACAATGGGATATTATGCAGCCATCAAAAAAAACCTGCAAAATCTTGCCATTTGCAATGATGTGGATGGAACTAGAGGGTATTATGCTAAGCAAAATAAGTCAATCAGAGAAAGACGAGTATCATATGATCTCACTGATATGAGGAAATCTTAATCTCAGGAAACAAATTGAGGGATGCTGAAGTGGTGGGGGGTGGGAGGGATGGGGTGGCTGGGTGATAGACATTGGGGAGGGTATGTGCTATGGTGAGCGCTGTGAATTGTGTTAAGACTGATGAATCACAGACCTGTACCTCTGAAACAAATAATACATTATATGTTAAAAGAAAAAAAAGAAGATAGTAGGAAGGGAAAAATGAAGCTGGGGGAATCAGAGGGGGAGACAAACCATGAGAGACTATGGACTCTGAGAAACAAACTGAGGGTTTTAGAGAGGAGGGGTGTGGGGGGATGGGTTATCCTGGTGATGGGTATTAAGGAGGGCACATATTTGAATGGAGCACTGGGTGTTATACGCAAACAATGAATCGTGGAACACTACATCAAAAACTAGATGTAATGTATGGTGACTAACATAACATCATAAAACAAAATTTAAAAAAAAACCTTCCAAAAAATATATGCACTATGTTTTCAACTTTTTACAATAATTATTACAATATTTATTTATTTATTTTTAAAGATTTTATTTATTTATTTGACACAGAGAGAGAGAGAGAGAGAGAGCGCACAAGCAGGGGGAGCAGGAGAGGGAGAAGCAGGCTCCCCGCTGAGCAGTGTGCCCGATGCTGGACTCCATCCCAGCACCCTGGGATCATGACCTGAGCTGAAGGCAGACACTTAACCATCTGAGCCACCCAGGCGCCCAATTATTACAATTTTTAAAAAATACCTGAATGTTATCTAATTTATCTGCTGTAATTTCCACATTCTCAAGTTTTTTGCTTTGCTTTGATGAAATACATATTCAGCATGGGAAGTTTGTCGTTTTGTTTTGTTGTTAAGGAAGGGCACAGCACAGAAATGAACTACTTTATAAAGCCTTGACTATTTGTTTTTGCCTTTACAGATGAAGGAAAACTTGTTTAGTCTAGAATCCTGGTTACAGCCTTTCCCCTTTAAATCTCTGTAAATGGCACTCTTGTTTATATCTGATGTTCATTACCATGGAAAAGTCTGAGACAAAGATTATTTTTCTTTATTTTAAGTAAATTGACTTTTTCTGCCTGAATACTTGAGGATGTGCTTTTTGCCCTGAGATTTATAAATTTCACAAAGTTCCATCTGGATATTGCCCTGTTTTTACTCACCTGAAAATAGATAAAACATTTTGATTAACAAAAAATTTCTTCAGGTGAAAAGCATGTTATTTTATTTTAGCTTTGAGGGTTACTTCTGTTCTATTCGCTACATTGAAACACATGCTCACACCCATACACAGAGTTGATTTTATCAATCTTTTATGGTATCTGGATTTTGAATTTTTCTTCCCTCCAAGATTATGTTCCAAATAGAACATTTACATGGTTTCAATGTTACCTTTAGATCACTGATCATTTGGGGTTTCTTCTTATGTGAAGTATAAATCCAATTTTACTTTCTCATCAATGAATCTAGGTGTCTTAACACAATTTATGAGAAAGTTCAAAATTTTCCCAATGATTTGAGATGCATCCTTTATCACATACAAATGTTCCATATAGTTGAATCTATTTCTGGACTTTCTACTCTGTTCCACTGGTCTGTCTGCTCAAGGAACATTTCCACATTGCTTTAACTGCAGAAGCTTGATGGAATATTATAATATTTCATAGGGTGAAGACCCCTTTACTTTCTTTTCAGAGTTTCCTTGGCTATTATACCATATTTTTAAAGAATCTATATACATTTTAGAATCAAATGTCTAGCCCAAGGGAAAAATAAACCAAACTCATTGGTATTTTTATTTTGATTGTATTCAGTTTGTACGTTCATTCGGAAGAATGGGCAGGTTTATAATGTACTGTTGTATCCCTGAACAAGGAGCATCTTCCTTGTTATTCAAATCTGTTAAGTGTTTTTCTGTAGTGTCTTATACTCTTCCTCACTTTCTTTTTAGCCCATTTCTTATAATGTTTAAGTATTTTTCTTTTCCTTTGGAAGTGGGGTCTGCTTCTTCATTGTCTTCTAATTTGTAGGGTCATCAAAGTGCCCTGTGATAAGAAATATTCTTTTCTTCCTATAACATAGACTTTTGCTACATTTCTTTCCTTCCCCCTCGGGCCTCCCTGTTGGCTCCCTCTTCCCCAGAAGACTAACACCTCCAGTCTGATGAATTTTAAGCTGCTGCTTCTTCTTCTAGATTTTATTTATTTATTTGAGAGAGAGAGCGAGAGCACAAGCCAAGGGGAAGGCCAGAGGCATTTTAATCCCACATTAGCCAGGGCTCTGATCCCCAAGGTCTCAGACCTATTCTCAACATCTGCCTACTCAAGAGAGGCCCCTCTTCTCCTGGGGGTGCCTTCTCATTCCACCACTATGATGGGGAAAGTTCAGGACATACTACCCCCAAATATGGCATACTGGCATATTGCGTATTTTAAGCTGAGGGACTTTGAGAAACAGGCAGAAGCAGGAAGATCACTCTGACCTCCACACCCCTCAACCCTCTTCTCTGAAACAGGTCACAGAGTCCTCACATGAGAGGTGCTCTCCGTGTACCTGGAAGGTACCCAAAGGAAAGGAACATCATTATCTCCAAAAACAAAAGGACACCCATTTACCACACTTACTTCATTCTCCTTAACCTATCATATTCCTCCATGACCATCCAGTCTTCCTCAGACCTAAAATAAAAATACACAGCTCTGTTTCCTTGGCTTTTCATTTCTTTTGGAGGCTGCTCTGTGATTTCAAACTTATATCAAAGAAATGTGTACACTTTTCTCCTGTTAAGCTGCCTCTGTCAAATTAATTTTCTGATGCAGCCAGCACCCTAAGAGGGTGAGGAAATGTTTTCCTCCTCCACCACTGCCACACCACACTGCGATCTTTGACATTCAACCCTTGCTGCAGCCTGGATGCTGAGTCTGGCTCGCTGTTCAGGATGCTTTTCCCAATTACATTTACAGTTTATATCATTCTTTGTCTCCTTGTTTTGTTGTGGATAAGGTTTATAGGTGACTCTTGAAATCCTCGTTGTCCTGTGTGCTCTTTGAAGGATACGTGGAGAGATTCAGATTCAGATAGCTGCTATTTGGAACGTGTGTGTGTGTGTGTGTGTGTGTGTGCACATGTGTGTGTTTAGGGTGGGGGGTATTGCCTTCTGCTTTTTAATTTAGAAAAGCATACCATAAATGATTGCTTTTGTTTATGATGGTGGTATAATTAAGTAACTACTATATCAACGTTGGATAAGGAGAGACCAATAAACCTCAAATAATTTGCTCAAACACTAGGTTAGAAATTAGAGATTAGGGGTGCCTGGGTGGCTCAAATGGTTAAGCAGCTGCCTTCAGCTCAGGTCATGATCTCACGGTCCTGAGATAAAGCCCCACATTGGGCTCCCTGTTCAGTGGGAACCCATTTCTCCCTCTCCCTCTGCCACTCCCCCTGCTTGTGCTCTCACTCGTGCTCTCTCTCTCTCTCAAATAAATAAAATCTTAAAAATAGAAATTAGAGATTAATTTTCTACAACCCATTATTTTGTTTTTATTTCTTTCTAAGATTTTAGTGAGGGGAGAGGGGCAGAGGGAGAGGGAGAGAGTTTCTCAAGCAGACTCCATGTTGGATGGAGTTGATGCAGAGCTCAATCTCACAACCCTGAGATTGTGACCTGAGCCAAAATCAAGAGCCAGATGTTTAACTGACTAAGTACCCAGGTGCCCCTATTTTGTTTTTAATTTAAAGTCTCACAGTAACCTCAGCCTTGTGAGAAACAAGAGTAGTTCCTGCCCCTGTTCACCCCTCCAAGAAACTTCTAGACTAATTGGCATTGAGCTTTGCATTACCCTTGAAGACTAAGAGAATGAACACATAACCTATTCGAAAGTCTGAATGTATTTGTCAGTTAAATAACTCATTTGAATAACTGCCATGGATATTAGGATGGTACATGAAATGATCATCAGTCTGTAACTCCAGCTGTGAAGTTCACAAAGAAACCCAAGTAATAGCTGTATGTATATGCAATAAGATAAAATATGCATAACACTCTTTTTCTTATATATTCAAAATTAAGACATTTTTCCTCAAAGTAAAGCACCAAGAACTTTCCTTTTTTTGGTCTGTCTATAAAGGAGGTAAGCCAGTGTTGAGAATTCTAAGATAGAGGAATCTTATTTTAAAAACAGCTCAACAAGCAATGTCCACAATAGCCAAACTATGGAAAGAACCAAGATGTCCATCAACAGATGAATGGATAAAGAAGATGTGGTATATATATATATAATGGAATATTATGCAGCCATCAAAAGGAATGAAATCTTGCCATTTGCAACGACGTGGATGGAACTGGAGGATATTACGCTGAGCAAAATAATCAGAGAAAGACATGTATCATATGATCTCACTGATATGAGGTATTCTTAATCTCAGGAAACAAATCGAGGGTTGCTGGAGTGGTGGGGGGTGGGAGGGATGGGGTGGCTGGGTGATAGACATTGGGGAGGGTATGTGCTATGGTGAGCACTGTGAATTGTGTAAGACTGTTGAATCACAGACCTGTACCTCTGAAACAATACATTATATGTTAAAAAAAAGAAGAAGAAGAAGATAGCAGGAAGGGAAAAATGAAGGGGGGGGAGATCAGAGGGGGGATGAACCATGAGAGACTATAGACTCTGAGAAACAAACTGAGAGTTCTAGAGAGGAGGGGGGTGGGGGGATGGGTTAGCCCTGTGATGGGTATTAAAGCGGGCATGTACTGAACGGAGCACTGGGTATTATATGCAAACAATGAATCATGGAACACTACATCAAAAACTAATGATGTAATGTATGGTGATTAACATAACATAATAAAATAAATAAATAAATAAATAAATAATTTTAAAAAATAAATAAAAACAGCTCAACAAAAATTCAGTTAGGTTTTGTTACAGGTTGCTTATGAATTTTTTAGATGCCAATTTATTAAAACAAATGAATCAATAAAGAAAGCCTACTTTAGCTTTGTCCAATCAAAAGTAAGCTTAAGGAAATGCTATGGGGCTATGTCAGATAAATTTCTATAAGGATGGAAGATTTTACAGATGGAAGCATCACTTTTTCTCAAAGTAATTACTACCTGTGGCCCTCTAATCATTATTTTCTTCAAACATGATCTTTCTTTATGACAAGTAAGTTTGAATTTGAATCATCATTAAGACATTATTACCCATACCACATATAATACACTAAACAAAATGACTCATGTTTTAGTTTTAAAAATCAATCAACTTAGATTCTGGGAATGTGCCAGAACAAGATCCTCCTGCGGGTTCTGAATTCTCTTAGTTAATGACATTGCATTATAAATTGGCCATTGTCTCTTCCTTTGTACGTGTGGTTATCTGATCACTTGGTGCTCAGCTGGTGTTTGCATTTTGTACTTACACAGAGCTCAGGTGCTGAGATTACAAGCCATTCCCTCCGTGCTGCCTGCTGATTCAGGAGCTGGAGCCCATTCTGTCACTGCTGCTGTCCATGCTCACAGTTGTTCCCAACTGGAGGAAATCAAGAACCTCCAGTGTTGTAGGGTGCAGATGGTGGCTACGCTTGTGGTGAGCATAACATATAAGGAAGCTGAATCAGTATGTTATACAACTGAAGCCAATGTGACATTGTGTAACAACTACTCAAATAAAACATTAATAAAAATAATAATAAAACAAACAAACAAACAAAAAACACCTCTGCCTTTCTTCCCAGGGCCATTTTCCCTTGGATCAATGTTTTCCACGCCTTCCTCTCTCCATGTCCCTCCTTCTGCCACCAGCATGCTGCCTTCTCTGCAATGGGCTCAGACTTTGGCTGAGATTAGAACAAATCACCTACCTGAAACCACATTTAGGACAATAAGGTCTCCATGCTTTTTAATTTTTTCAAGTTCTTCCAATTCAAGGTCCAGTGTCTTTCTGAAAAAGAGAATATTCTAAGAACTAATTTGTCTCACCTATCATGACTGAATGTGGCATTCTCTCTGTAATATTTACTCTAGTGTGCTCTCACTTAATATACCCACAGCTGCCAATTCTCATGTGTATCTTAATAGTTGGAATTGGAAATGCTTCCTTTAATGTAACTCACCGCTTCCCTCCAATTAACACTCACTTACCACTCTAGATGAGAAAGTGGTCTTTAATCTGCACAAACTGAGGGCAGATTCCTGCCCTCTGGGCCCCTCAGGGACATGGGTTCATTCACTCCTTGGGGAGAAATAAATACATTTCTATGTGTTATGTTCCAAACTTCTTTCAGCTGCTTTATTTATAGGTCAGTTTAGTGAACTCCTTAAATCACTGAGGCTAGGCATTTTGATTCATCTATTTTGAGATTCCTGAAAATGAAAGAAAGAATTGTTGAATTTCATCCAAGATTTTGTCTCAGAAAAACTGTGTCCAGTAACTACAAAATTCATATGTGGGCTAATAGCTCAATTGTCAAAGATATTTATTTTGTGCAATAATTAAGATCAATTCATGGATTTACAAGAAAATAGAATTGGGTTCAGCAAGAGAAAGAACTTTCTAACAACCAGTGCTCTGGAACATAAAGTAAGTTGGTTGGGGATTAATGAGCCCTGTGGAGCTGAGGCCTCAGCAGAGGTCACCTGGACCCTGGCAAACCAAAAGATTCAAGCATAGCTTGAAGAATGTTAAACAAGATTGACTTTTGGTTGCTTCCTATTCTGACATCTAAGACTAAGACAACCAAGCATACGACAAGTTATATAACATTCCAGACAAACAAAACAAAAATACCATTTCCAGGACTATCCTCAGATGACTCATGTCGAGGAATCTGAAGTCTTGCATAAATATTTTCTTATTACACACTTGTGGCCTTAGGGTTATTATTCTTGCTGTTGCCTCATCCCTCTTTCTGTCTGTCTTGTTACAGTCTTCCTCACCATTTGAACCAATGAGCAAGAAGAGCATAAACGTCTTCCTCATTTCTTTTTCTGACACTGACTCAGATGGAATGGAGAGCTGATGGAGGTGACAGAAGATTTATGATATACATAGTTTCATGTTATATACATAGATGTGTTCACAAATGACTTGATGATAAGATAGAAAGAAGAGAAGTGGATGTCACCTTCCTTCTTTTTCCCATTATCACTAGTGCTATATTTTTAAGACATTTTACACCTTTATGAAAGTCTACAGGATTTAAACAACAGCATAAAGGAGCAGTTTTTATCCACCTTCTAGTTCTCACATGCTATGATGTTGTGATTTTAAGGGTTCTCATGATTTTGTGGACAATAGATCCATCACTACATTTGTTTTAATCTCTGTTGGTCTGCTCCCCCACAACACAGTCAGATGGGATACTGGGCTGGATGGATTGTTGTCCTCTTTTAATGTGGTACACCTAAGTTTTTTTGCCCCCAAACTATTTCAGTGACTTTCTGGCTGGCCTTCTTCCTCTATAAAGGACAGGCAGATAAAGAAATTAATATGTTAGCATTTCCTTCCTCTTTGCTAAGACACAAATTAGCAATGAGTAGATGCTGGATTATTTTGGAGACTTTGCTTTTTCTTTCTTAGAATCTGGTGAAGGCTCTCAGGTAAAGGGAAAGATTTAGAACTTCTGGTTTCAGCTCTGACACATAACAAGCTTGGAAATCATTCTATCCTTACAAGAAGAAGCTGAACTCTTTCTTGGAAAATCAATGACATTTCTTGGACTCATGAGAGAATTGAAGTTGCAAGGCAAACTGTCAACCCAAAATCTGGAGAGACAAAGGCTAGGTCTGCTTACTTGGAGCAAAAGCCACTGGAGCCATACACTGGTAGAAACACTCAAATGGTAACTTTGATGAATTGCTCAGAGCTGAGCGTGGATTCACATGAGTGAGAAGCCATTGAGAGCCACAGTCTTGGGTGGGGGTGGGGGGACATTCTTTCATGGACTTTACCTTCAGGAAACTCACAGGTTCTCAAGATGAAGATGTGAGAGATCCACTCATGGCTCTGGGAGGAAGGGAAGAGTAATCTTTGTGAAATATGTCCATAACAAAAGCCTTTGCTCCATCAGAAAAGACTTGACTAGAGCGATATCCAAGCTAGGGAAAAGACATTTCTCCCATAACAGTAGAATCTGAACTTCCTGTGTACTTCATTATATGATAAAAACAAAGCATAATCAACATGGATCATGGTTCCAAGGGAAAAGATTGGGAATGCTGCACTCAAAGAAGAGTAGGGGCAGGGGGAAAGTACCAATAGAGGAAATGCTTGTGAAAGTGACAACTCCGTGACACAGACCCATTAAGAGAATGAGATTGGTTCATGAGATTGTAGAATGTTTCTCCTCCTCTATACATTATCACCACATCAAAGGACTCCAGTATGATAACAGTGGAGTCCATCTCAGAGAGCTGACCTGCCCTCTCCCCGAGGAATAGTACTTAGGGAGGCCAGAGTCAAAAGCAGAGAAAAAAATGGGGGCGCTGGAAGAATTGGAGGCCTCTGGCAGCTAGAACACTGTAAATGTTAAATAGCGAAACTCCCAGCCAGATGACCATAGATTTTCATACTAAATGTCTGTTGACCGTAGTTCTTATTACCTCATACAACATGTCTGACTTTCAGCAAAAAGATTACAAGACATGACAACAGAAAAAAGAAAAAAAAAACAGTCTGAAGAGAAAAAAACAATCATCAGATCTAGACTCAGAAATTATACACATGTTGGAATTATTAGACAGGGAACTTAAAATAACTGTTTAATATGTTAAAGATCCTAATGGAGAAAGTAGACAGTATACAAGGACAGATGGGTAATATAGGCAGAGAGACAGAAGCTCTAAGAATCAGAAGGAAATGCTAGAAATCAAAAACACTAACAAAAATGAAGAATGCCTCTGATGGGCTCATTAGTAGACAGGGCACAGCCAAGGAAAGGGTCACTGAGCTTGAAGATAGGTCAATAACAACTTTCCAAACCAAAATGCAAAGACAAAAAGAGTGGAAAAACATAACAGAGTATTCAAGAACTGTGGGACAATTTCAAAAAGCATAACATACATGTAATGAGAATATTGGAAGGAGAAGAGAAGATGGTGGGGAAAGAATATTTGAAGTAACAATGACCAAGAACTTTCCAAACATAATGAAAAGTACCAAATTACAGAGCCGGGAAGCTCAGAGAACACAGAGCAGAATAAGTAACAAACAGACATAGCTAGGCATATCATACTCAAACTACAGCAAACCAAAGAAAATCTTGAAAGTAAGAGCCCTGGGTTTTGATAGAAGTGAGTACTATCTGAGCTGTCCTGCTTCTTAGCCAAGAAATACTGGACTTCACCTCTTTTAAACATTGGTGGTATTCTTTTATAACAGATGAAAGGATGCATGTAAAAAAGCCTCATTACAGATGTTACTTTCTTCCTTATATAAATGAAAAATCAATGAGGTCATGTACATATGAAGAAGCACTCTTTAATTGAGGCATTTTGTGAATGTGAAGAGTTACAATTATTAATCAAATGCATCCTCATGACTCTTCCAGGGACCTTGAAACAAGCTTTCTCAGCAAGGAGAATCTTGAAGTGTGTTTTGAATCACAAGACATTACCTTAATGGATGGAAAATTAGATATTGTTTTTGGCTTAAATGGGAATGGAGCTGAAGTTCCCAAGGCAAAAGGTGAGATAAGGGTGAGATGTAAGCTCATGAGATAAATGGTTAGGGTTGGAGCAAACCAACTGAGGTGTTTTATCAGAAGGAAATGCAGATATATTTCAATGTACAGTTGACCTTTGAACTATGCAGACGTCAGGGGCACCAGTACTGTGTGCAGTTGAAAATCTGGATATGACTTTAAATATCCCAAATATTAATTACTAATAGTCTACTATTGACTAGACACCTTACTGATAACATAATTTGTTAATTAACATCTATTTTGTATGTTGTATGTATTATACGCTGTATTCTTACAAAATTCCCAAGGAGGTATCTGAATCCAGGAATAATGCATTTTAATTTTTTTAAACTTATTAGAGCAAAAATATATCAGCAGCAAAAAAAATTAGAGAAATGGGTTCTAGTGATTAAGAGAGGAATTAAAATAAATACATTTGTATTAAGCATTAGAGTTTACAAAACACTGCATTTTATCATTTGGGTTTCATAACCAAGGACATTTAGACTCCAATAAATTAAGAGATTTTCCCACTTTGCTTGACATCAATTATGGTTGAGTAATTATTCTCCTTGCCACTCTCTTTTTAACTCTGAACCAAACAGCTCATGAAAATGTTTTCCAGTAAGGGTAGAAGGTAGTGGTGATAAACAGAGAAAATTTCCTTATAGATATATATTTTTTTCAATTTCAAGATAATATCCAAAGAATGAATGAATTACTTATATAACATTGCGTTTACAAAATGCTTTTGTACAGTGATCTCATTTTACCTTTGTTCTCCTACCCATAAGGCAGCAGAAATTGTGCCCATTCTGCTGTAGATTAGGAGTCCAGGCGCAGCCCTGAGAAACACATGCACACACCCCACAGTTGACATTCTCTGAATGCCAGGGCTGGGATTCAGAGAATCTGAGTTCTGACTTCCAACCTGCCATAGTCAGTTCAGGCTGCTGTAACAAAGTACCATACACTGAATGTCTTATCCACAGCAGACATTTATTGCTCGCAGCTCTGGAGGCTGGAAGTCTAAGTTCAGAGTGCCAGCATGGTCCAGGGCTCTTCCCGTTGTGTCCTTACACTGTGGAAGAAGGGCATGGGCACTCACTGAGGTCCCTTTGTAAGGGCAGGTATATATGATCCCATCCATGAGGGCTCCACCCTCATCACTTAATCACCTCCCATTATTATGGGGTTTGGATTTCAACATATGAATTTTGGGAGGACACAAACATCCAGTCCTTACACAGCCCCACGCTGGTTTTTATGTTGCTTTACTTGTATTTTTCCTTGTGATTAGAACACTCCTCATTTTACCTTCACAACAGAAAAGTGATAGTTTTACCTTCAGTCATTCTAACATGTAATTTCATCTGCTTATTGGATATCACTAATCAAATCTATGTCTTCGCTAACTCATTTAAGACGGGAATCCTTTTAATTTTCCTTGTCAGCATGCTTGTAAAATCTGCTTTAAAAAAAAATGTGTTCAATAATCTTCGATGGATAATTTGCTTGAAGTTAAATTATCCCTGGCTATTTTAAACATATTTACTAGACGGTTATTTCTTGTCGCTCACCTTGGAAATCTAAATGCAAGGAATCCACTTCCATCTACTCTGTTATCAGTTCTATGGCTCAAATCTCAGTTCTTGCAATCTGACTGCATTTTTCTTCAAATGGGAATCCAGGCTATAAATTATGTGCCCAGTTTTCTCAAATAAGCTACAAAGGTGACAGCAAATTTCTTGTATTTATAGAACATGTTGTCTTTAGCATTTCCAAAACATATCCCACTCATCCCATTAGACCTTTTTGTTACTCTTGTTCTCTGCATGCGGGACTTCCTTCCTGGTCAGATTTGTCACAGCAATGTTGAGACATAACCATGCGGCCATTGCAGCTAATTCAACATCATTTAAGCTGCCTGGAAAGTTGGATGTTATTTCTAACTGACTGCATCGCTTTTCAGTGCCACTAGATTACATTCTGCATTCCACGTCTGAGTCATTCCACCATCTTTCAGTGCCTCTCAGGGGACATCCTACCCAGCCCAAGATGAGAAGGAAAGCATCAGTATGTATTGATAGCAGATCTTAGTAGCTGGGCATATTAATTTTATGAACTAGCTTATTAGCAAAAAGATTAGTGAATGGAAGCATTAACAGGCATTTTGGATGTCACAGACATTTCCAACGGTGATGGGCAGAACTGATCGACGTTTATGCAGCACGAAACTGTGATGCCAATTCTCCCCTTTTAAATGATAAACAAACATTTATCGAGCATTTCAGAGTTTACAAGCTCTCTATTCATGTTATTTCCTTGGTTGCTGCAATAAAATGCTGAAGTAGAGAGCTGACGGGAGGTTGGAGAGAGGACACTCACACGGAGTTGGGAACAGCCATACCGGGCACCCAGCTTAAGGGACAAGGACTTCCAATGTGCCCGGCCCTCCCTCCTCCCGAGTCACTCACCGGGGCCTGGGGCAGCCCACTCCAGCATGGTGCCTGCAGACGGAACTTCCCTTGACTCAGTGCTACTTGGTAGCATTCTAGTCCATTTGCATATTTTACAAACTCTTGGGTTGTGTTCATCATTAATCTTTTGGGGGTCAAGGACCCATTTGAGGAATTGTTGGAACCTATTGATCCACTCTGAGGAGGAGTCCAAATATGTCCTGCGTTTTACATACGATTTCAGAAAGCTGGTTATTAGGGAACAGATTTCAGCCATTTCATTTCAATTCACCTTTTTATTTGAGGTCATTCTTCCCTGCTGCCGCTTCCCACTACCTCCACGCAAGACTAGAAAACAGGAAAGGAATTTTTTTTTTTTAAAGATTTTATTTATTTATTTGACAGAGAAAGACACAGCGAGAGAGGGAACACAAGCAGGGGGAGTGGGAGAGGGAGAAGCAGGCTTCCCGCTGAGCAGGGAGCCCGATGCGGGGCTCGATCCCAGGACCCTGGGATCATGACCTGAGCCGAAGGCAGACGCTTAACGACTGAGCCACCCAGGCGCCCCAACAGGAAATGAATTTAAGTCAAGAGTTAATTATACTCACTCCTCTCTGACACTCTAATTCTAGTATCTTTTTTTTAAGATTTTATTTATTTGACAGAGAGAGAGAGCACAAGCAGGGGGAGCGACAGGCAGAGGCAGAGGGAGAAGTAGGCTCCCCGATGAGCAGGGAGCCTGACATGGGCCTCCATCCCAGGATCCCGGGATCACGACTTGAGCCAAAGGCAGTTGCTTAACCAACCGAGCAACCCAGGCCCCCCTAATTCTAATATCTTGAACAATTACATTTAGGACCTATTTAAACACACATGGAAAGGCTATAAAGAGAAATAATAATATCCCAAAAAGCTGTAGAGGAAATGAAAAACCTGGTTTATTGCTGTGCGTTGTCCAAACAGGCCTGATTGACATGCCTATTTACCGCATAATAATCTTTCCCACTCTTCTGCCTGTAGAGATGCACCCAGTGTATAAAATGCAGTCACAGGAGCATTTCAGGCTAAGGAGAGACATGTGGCCATCACATGTATGCGTAAATATGCTATACATTACAGGCCCATGCATAACTAGTTTCCATGACATTTTCACCTTCTAGGAGATCAACCTCAATAACCTTCTCTATCTATGCGAGGACAATAAATACTATAGTTTTCCATAGTCAATCAGTGGAGTCTACAAGAGTTTACTTCTCCCTCAGGTAAATCTTATTTCTTCTTCTAAAGGCTGGAAGTTCCGTTTTTTGTCTTTCCCTAGGGTGAGAGCCCAAAGAAACGTACCTGATCATGTCACCCTCGGTGCAAGTCTGGCCTGTTTACCAAGAGTTGGGGCTCACCCAAGAAAGAAAAGATGAATGTTCACATCAGCTCATTCCACAGCCTAACTCACTGAATTCCCGTTCACTCTCAGACTGGCCACCAGGCTTTGGATCAGCTGTTCATATCAAGTCAGATTTAAAGACAGTCTGTTTTCAAAGAAACATGTTAACTAAGACAGTGGATTAGTAGATCAGGGTTTTTGCCCTGACTCCTTTGATCCTGAGTCACCACATCTTTTATCAAATTAACATGTTAGTGTTGATTTGGAGTTTGTTGGCAAGCAAGAATGTGAGAAGAGAATTATAGCAGGCAAAAAAAAAAAAAAAAAGGAGAAGATATAATATCACTTAACCATCTGAAATTAGCAGGAAAATTCTGATTTTATAATCTCACCTGCTGGGAGTAATTTAAAATTCTTAGTGTTGATCAACAGGGATTTAATTTAAAGTCTTCTTCCCCCAAAAAATCTAAATATGGGTGAGGTACCTCCTACCTTCTTTTGAATACATTTGGAAGCAAAAAGTATGATGTGACTCAAATAAATATGAGTTTGGAAGCTCCTACACACACACACACACACACACACACACACACACACACGCACAGCTGTTCTGTTCGGGTTATGCAGAATGACAAAAATAAGCAATTGATCCTTTAGGCACACTTAATTTAGGTCCTTCTGCTTTGAAAACTGCCTTAATTTTTCACATCACATTTAGCAGGCAATCATCTATCACCCAGTCTAATAACGTTGGGTGCATTTTATAATTAGCCATAAAAGAGATCTTTTTGCCAAGCTTGAAAATTAAGTTTGCACTTCAACATCGTGCAGACTGTAAGCAGCCAGAAAGGGCCTTTCCTCGGTAGTTCACAGTGTGCATTTTCTGTTGCCTTGACAACTGTCTGGCTGGGGCTTCCATGCTTGGAGAATGAGCCTGATGCAACCCTTCAGCAACCATCGTGAACACTTAGACTGATACCGACAATGGCAAGTTTGCAGACATAAATATCAGAATTCTGCCTACGTTACGTTCTACCCAAATTGCAAGGATGGAAGGGAGGCATGAGGAAAAGTTTGCAATTTTGATCAGTTCTAATTTAAAAAAAAAGTACAGGGTAAGGCCAGCATCCAGCCCTGCTATGAAGCAAGGGCTGATTGTGGTGTGACAGCTATGCAGTTTGTGAGACTCATTAGGGCTTCTGATAGTTTTGGCAAAATATAATCAGTACACACAACCCTGACATTTCACTAGGCAAAGACTAGAAAGCCTGAGAGAAAATGAAAGTCTCTTGTTCTTTTGGCCACAAACACCCCAGGCTCAGCCTGTAACTCTTGTTTAGGTTTGTTCCCCCTTTTGTCCTTCAAGGCAGTGAGCCTTTGTCAGCTTGGGCTGGGACACCCTGACCCCACACACGGTTCAGCCACCCATGCCTCCTCCTAATAGGGAGGGTTAACAAAGATTTCATTTCTCAATTTGAAGTGTACACACTGTAATGTTGCTCTGAGGAGTTCCTGGAAGCATTTGAAATCATCGTGAGGCTCTGGGGTTTCTTGAAGTCATTTTAAGTAATAAGCATAAAATCTAGTTTACCAACTTTCCTTGAGTTTTAATTCAAAATGCATAATGGCAACTCACATATGCATATAACTTAACAGTTAATACTGTGACTTTACCCTCATAATCCTTTACTAAAAGAACAAGGCCCTATGGATATTGCTATCTTCATTTTAGGGGTAAGGAAAGTGAGGCTGGTGTCTAGTCAGAGCATTATAGGAACGTGTTGGCCTGGCTTTGGGGCTCATAACATGGCTCCTTCTGGAGATGAGACCCTTACTCACAGAGGTAGACCCACAGGGGTCATGTGTGCCATAGGTTGTGATGACTAATTTATGGATCAACTTAGCTAGGCCAAGGTGCCCAGGTATTTGGTCGAACACCACCAGTCTAAATGTCACTGTGAAGGTATTTTTTTTATGAGATTAACATTTAAACCAGTGCACATTGAGTAAAGCAGATTATCCTCCACAGTGTAGGTGAGTCTCATCTAATCAGCTGAAGGCCCTAAGAGAAAAAAGTCAGAGGTTCTCCAAGGAAGAGGGAATTCTGCCCCCAAACTGCCTTTACACTTGAGCTTCAACATCCACTCTTCCCTGGGTCTTCAGCCTGCCAGCATACACTGCAGATTTTGGATGTACCAGCTTCCAAAATCACATGAGACAATATAAATTTCTCTCTCTCCCTCTCTATTGATAGATGATAGATAGATAGATAGATAGATGATAGATATAGACACACTCACACAGGACTTGTCTTGTCTCCTGGCCACAGCCATTTGATCCAAAGGTAGATACTTGACTCAAGCTAGGCCATATTCTCTTCCCCTTATAATTTGGAACTTGGGGGGAAGGGAAATGAAGACCAATAAGTGTGGGGGCTGAGCCATAGCAACAGGAGAAAGTCCACAAATTCCTATTATTGAGGGTCTTAGAACTGTGTTGGTCTTCCTTCCCCAAATCTGACATCTTTAAAGTTTCCTTAATTTACGAGAATCTTCCAGTATCTTTCTTGTTAAAATTAAAAACATGCTCACTCCCTCTCTCTCTTCCTCTCTCCTCCCTTCCCACCCCCCCTTTTTTTTTTTTTTTTTTTTTTGGTTGCTTCAAGTTTGCCAGAATTCTTTGCCATTCTTTGCAACCACAAGAAACTTTCCCTTGTAGCATATTTTCAGAATACTTAATTGTTTTGTTAGGTGTCAGATTCTCCCTCTAGTCTGTGAGCTCCCTGGAGAAAGAAATTGTCTTTCTCATCTCTGTGTCTTTTGCACCTAGCAGCCGCAGACACACAGAAGCTCCTCAGCAATGAAGGCATTACTTTCCTATTGCTGCCATAAAAAAGTGCCACAAATTTAGTGGCTTAAAACAACACCCATTTATTATGTCACAGTTCTACAAATCAGAAATCCAGGCACAGTGTGGCTTGGTTACTTCTCTGCGCTGAGTCTCCAAAACCCCGTATCAGCAAGGCTGTGTTCTTTTCTGGAAGTTTAGGGGATGAATCTGCTTCCAAACCTATTCAGGTTGTTGGCAGAATTGCAGTCCATCAGTTGTAGGACTGAATCTGTTTTTGCTGGCTGTTTGCCAGGTGCCAGCCCCTATTCCTAAAGGCCATCCATGTTCCTTGTTTTGTGGCTCCCCTCCTCCACCTTCAAACCAGCAATGACAGATCAAGCCCTTCACATGCTTTGAATCTCCTCAACCTCCCCTTCTGCTCATCTCTCTGACTTCCTTTCCTTCACTTAAGGGCTCATGCATTTACATTGAGCCCACTGGATAATCCATTAAATAATCACCATATTTTAAAGTCAGCTGATTAGCCCCCTAATTAAATCCATCTGCAAAGTCCCTTCACAGCACTACCAAGGTTGGTGTTTAATCAAATAACCAGGGGATGGCATCTTCAGGACACAGCATTAGAAATCTGCCTTGTGCAGGAGATGGATGAGGCCAGGTAAGGCTGGCACTGTTCCAGCTATTTCCAGGACAGAGAGGAAAGGGATGTAGCACCTTGCCTACTTGTCTTTAAGAGCCCTGTTTGTAGTTACCCTGCTTTGTGTGACTTCTAGGGAGGAGAAGGTTGATTCCCAGCTGTACTGTGGTCTCTGTCTTTGGTTTACACCAGAACATAGAGATTTTTCCTGCTAACAGTGAACTTATTCTACCAATATTTTTTCTCTAAACGTACACTAAAAAACATCATGACAAAGTGAGGTTTATTCCAAGGTTCCATGGTTGGTTTAATACTCAAAAATCAGTCAATATAATTTACACATTAGCAGACTAAAAAGGGAAAATATATGATCACATCAATATATGCAGAAAAAGCATTTAACAAAAGTCAAGATCTATTTATGATAAAAACATTTAGCAACCTAAGAACTGATCCTTAACCTGTAAGGATATGTAAAGATTAAGTATCTTTGTACTTGCTGGTGAAGCCTGAATGCTTTTGCCCTCCAAACATCAATGGGCAAGGATGTCCTCTGTCACCACTTTTATCCAATACTGTATTAGATTCCTAGCCTATAAAATAAGCAGCACACAGATTGGAAAGACCTAATAAGTGAGTTCATCCAGGTCACAACATAAAAAGGCAATATGCAAGGGTCAACTTATATACACTAGAAATGAAACATTGGAATTTAAAAAAACTTTTTAATATTAAAAATCAAAATATATAGGTACAGGATCTGTGTACTAAAAACTACAAAATTCTGATAAAAAATCAGACATCTAAATAAATGAAGACATATGGTGTGGTAAAGAATTAGAAGACAATATTCTTACGATGTCAAGTCTCCTTAATTTGATCTATAGATTCAGGGCATCTCAATCAAAATCCAAGAAGTCTTTATTTATAGCCACTGAAAATTAATTGTAAAATATATATGGAAAAGAAAGGGAACTAGAATGGTCAGAACAATGTTGGGAAAGAAAAACAAAGTTGGAAGACTCATACCACCTGATTTCAAGATTTGCTATAAATCTACAATAACTAAGATATTGTAATATTAACAAAAGACCATACATAGAGATCAGTGGAACAGAATTGAGAATATAGAAATAGACCCACCAAAAAAAACCAGTCAATTGATTTTGAATGAAGTTGCAAATGTAGAAATGTAGAAAGAATCATTTTCTCAACAAATGCTGCTGGACATGTGGGACATCCATATGCAAAAAAGAAAAGCGTTCAACTAATACCTCATACTTTATAGAAAATAAATTATAACTCAAAGTGGACAATAGACTTATTTAAATTATAAAACTATAAAATTTCTATAAGAAAACCTAGGAGCAAACTTTCATGACCTTTGGTTATGTAATTTTTAATTATAATAATGAACCTCAATCCATAAAAGAAAAAAAATCATAAATTAGACTTTGTCAAAATTAAAAACTTTTGTGCTGAAAAGGACACACTTACGAGATTGAAAAGACAAGCCACAAACTGGGAAAAAGATATTTGCAAATCACATTTCTGACAAAAGACTTGTATCCAGAATACATAAAGAACTCATAAAACTCAAAAATAAGAAAATAAGCCAACCCAATTTTTTAATGGGCAAATGATCTAATAGGCATGTCGCCAATAATGGCATTTAAGCACATGAAAAATTATTAGTATCATTGGTCACTAGGGAAATGTAAATAACACCACAATGTAATACCAATACTCACCTATTAGAATGGCTAAACCCAAAACACTTACCATATGCCAGCAAGAACGCAGAACAACTCAAACTTTCATACATTGCTAGTTTGCTGGTGAGAAAAGAAAATGGTAAACATTTTTGCTAAACCATTGAGCATTTTCTTAGTGTTAAATATACCCTTACTATATGACTTAGCATTTCCACTCCTAGTTATTTACTCAACAAAAGGAAAACTTAGGTTCACATAAAGACCTATGGTGAATTTTTTTTGCATTTTTTTATTATGTTATGTTAATCACCCTATGGTGAATTTTTATAAAAGCTTTATTCACCATTTCCAAGAGCTAGAAATAACCCATATGACCTTCAAATGAAAATGGATAAACTATGGTAACACCCATACAATGAAATACTACTCAGAAATAAATAGAAACAAACTATTGATTGACACAGCAATATGGATGGATCATAAACTCATTTGCTGTGAGAAAGAAGTCCAGCCCCCAAAGCTACATATTATATGATTCTCTTTATACAACATCTTGGAAAAGGCCAAGCTGTAAAGATGGAAAGCAGATTAGTGGTTGCCAGGAGTTGGGTGATAGTAGGGGGAATGTAATTGTTCTCTGTGGCAGTCAACATATGACTATTTGTTTGTCAAAAATCCATAAAAAACTGTATATCATAAAGAGCAAATTTGCTGTATGTAACTTACACTTTTAAAAACCAACAAGCATGTTGGGTAGATGGGGCAGTCAAGGGGGGATGCAGATTATGAGAAATGACTGTCACAAGTGAATCATGCAAGCTCACTGATCAGACTGGGAAAGAGCTGATCTATGTATCTTCGGGAAATCTGTTTTGACTGGATACTGAAAGGCTAAAGACAAAAAAAAAAACTATACATGACACAGTACCTTACTTGGTAAATTTGTTTTTCTCTGGGGCATAAGTTAGCAATTTGAAACTACTTTATGTGTGTACCAGGACTGAACAAGCAAGAAAGGTACTGTATTTCATGAGAGTCAGGTTTCTCAGTGGGAAAAAGAAGTTATGAATAAGGAGGAGGGTGGCTAGACTGCACCATGTGATTGCTGGACTGGACTCAGAAGTATCAATACAGACTCATGTTTTTATAAAAAATACGTACATGTAGAAATATGCAGAAATAAATATGGATATGTGTGTACATACATTCCCTGGTTCTGTCTGCAGACCTAGAAGTAATGACACTCCAGTAGTAATGAGCACATGCAGTGCCCTGATTTTGGCTCCTAAATCTATTTTGCAATATAAGAAACCAGGGCTTATGGAGAAGTGATTGATTCCACGGCTGTAGCAAAGAATATGCAAGATGACTGTGAAGGCTTGGTAATGCCAGAAAACGAGGATGTGCTCAAACAAAGCGGATGAAAGTGTGTAACAATACGGGAGTCAGACTGAAAGAGCTCCCAGTAGCCAAATCTGAAACAATTTAGCAGCAAAATAAATAATTATAGTATTGGAATTTAACCCAAAGAATAAAATAAATAACTCTGAGTTCATACTGTTGCAAAATAAATAAATGAATAAATGAATAAATAAATAAATGAGAGAGAATGGGTAATTCTTACTCCTAGAGAAATTTCAACTGGTAAAAGTAGAAAGAATGAGGAAAATAGAAAATCACCACTGGAACCCCACAATAAGGATCCACCAATAGAGGCTAGAATTAGCAACATTTTAAAAGGAAATAGGTTATTTTCGTAATCTCATAGAATCTGCCTCAAACTAAGTATTTATTAATTCCAAAGGGAAAATAGTAAGTTTATGATGGAGAATCCTAGCCGACACCACCCTAGCCTAGTGGTCAAGGTTAATTCACCAGCAGTAAGACAGATAGATATCATGTATGTACCTTTCGATATGATGCACTAAGGCCCCGTCACCCCTGTGATATTCATCCCCAAAACGCACAAGCCCAATCTAATCATGAAAAGCCAAATTTAAGGGACATTTCACAAAATAACTGACCACTACTTTCAAAGGGTCAAGTTTTGGAAAGACAAGGAAAGACAGGGAAATTGGTACAGATTGGAATAGCCAAGCAGACATGACAAATAAATGCAAGGTGACACTCTGGATTGATCTCAAATAGAAAAGGGACATCAGTGGAAACACCGGTGAAATCTGAATAAAGTCTTCTGTTTAGCTGGCAGCATTGTGCAAATGTTAATTTCTTAGTTGTGAGCATTGTGCTATGGTTTTGTTAGATGTTAACATTAACAGACACTGAATGAAGGAGATCTAAGAACTCTGTACTATTTTTTGCCTTTCTTCCGAATGTCTAAGAGTATCTCAAAATTAAAAGTTTTAAAAAAGGATATTCGTTAATTTTCACTATAAATGTCTTAATTTTTCAAGCTACTGATCTCCTGGTGAGATGCCTTCTCTTCTCAGGAGCCACATTGATTTTCTCCTGCTAGCCTACAGATACAGATTAATGCTATGGGCAGATATATTTGTCCCTTTTTGAGATTCTGTTATTCACTCAGTGCCCACATAGTTCATGTTCATCACCGCATAAACAAACACTCTAAACATGCTGTCAGTTCCCTGGCTCCTATTTATCGTCTTCATGTTTTGAACAACGGTTCACCATTGATCCAATAGATGCTATTATGTCTCATGAATTCAGACCAATTGTTCAGGAGTTATCCTATTAAAATGAGAAGGGGTGAGTGAAGGAAGTTCAAAACCTAATTTCAGAGGAGCCAACACAAAGCCCATTTGATTTCAGGATTTCTGAGTGTTACATGCTTACAACCTTGGCCCTGGCAAATACAGCCTCCTTCCCCAAGCAGGGTGCCCCCAGGAGTTGACATGGGCATAGAGATCAGGCAATTTAAGTTGAAACCTCGAGGTACCAAGTAAAGGATAATAAAAGCCTCCTGTAGGAAAGGATTTGCTTTTCCTGCCATCGGAGAAGGAGGTGTCAGAGACAGAAGGTTTGGTGGAGGGACCAGCATTTGAGTTTGGTTGTGACACATGAATAGTTTCTACAAAGAAAAAGGAGGAAAGAGCATTCCAGGAAAAGGGAAAACAGTGAACACATAACACTGATAGATTTGACATTGGTTGCACACAGGGTGAGGAATATGAGAAATGCAGCTCATCGGATGTTCGGGGTTCTCATGAAAACAGTTATTTCACCTCTCCAAAGACATGGTCCTGATCATTTCATATTCAATATGCTGCCAGGATTCTCAGATTTTTGCAAATCCCTATTGTTTTGTTAATAATAATGATGGTCCAGCAAATTGGTTCCCTGTGCATTCAGAAGCTCTGGATCCTATGCTGCAGGTTGGACCCTCCCACAGTGACTTCAGCTCAGTCTGCAGTGGGGATGCTGGGGAGAGAAACACGAGAGTCAGCCGCTGTCACCCATCACATCTGAAACGATGAGAAATAGTCCTGAGCACAGGAACACTTTCCTTAAACTGTCAGAATTAAATGTTCTCAGGGTGATTCCGTTTAAACTCAATGCAAATCTTTTAGTGTCTAAAGATATTAAATAAGAAACAGCAGTCTCTGGCTTAAGTGTTTTGCTATTATCATTCTCATATTCCTGATAGATAAGAGGTAAACGCCTCTGGGTTCTGAATAAATGTGGGGAGCTCAGAGGTGTTGCTTTATCAGCATTTGGCTGGCTTACTTGGTTTAAAGCGAGCCAAAATAATAACACATTCAGATGACGTGATTGTCCTTAAAATGGCATTACGATATTGAAGGCAGAAACCAGGCTGTGCTTCCATCAGGTGGGATGAGGGGAAGAGGTTTGGAATGTAATGCCTGAGTAGCCAACAACCTGAAATTTCTTAGGAACAGGAATGAGAAAGTCCATACACAATGTGGAGTTATTTCCATTTTTTGAGACAAGAAAAGGCAATAGACCTGAGTGGCATGTATTTATTTTTATCTGCTTTTTCCACTAAAGTTAGTGTTCTCTTACAAGGATAAGTGAGTCATACACACCCAGGATTTGTCAACCCTGAATCCCTGGGAATATTTTCTATAAGCATGGAGGTGCTATGGGTCTTGGTACTGAACTCCCAAGGACTTCTGACTTGCCATTTTTCCCCTGGTTTCGCACTGGGGGCCCAGAACTTTCCTTTTCCTTCTTGTTTTATTTTCTGTGACTGTGTCTTGTTGATTGTTTTAGTTTCCTATTCTCAACTTGGTTTCATCCTCACCACACTGAGATAAACACGTATCATGGAAATTAACTGACACATGTTAGTGAATTTGTAAAAGGAATATATGTCATAGCAACTAAGATGTTTTATTTAACATCTTTTAAAAATGGACCATGAGAGAATCACAGAGTACTCATCTGAAAACATGGTAGAGTTGGAATATTGGGTCTGAAAAACAGAAAATTTTGGAAATAGTAGAGACCAAAATCCTGTGGGTTTTGTATTTCACTATGGAGTATGGATGGATAATGTATTTGGGAAACATGTCACAAGCATTATCCATCCAGTTCTTGTTCCCAGTTAAAAGGAACTTGGAAGTCATTCTAATCAAATGCTCACAGTTTGCAGAGACCAAAAGGAAAACCCAAAGAAGTTCAATGTTTTCCCCCATGTCCTGAGACCTGTTAATGTCTCAGCCTCAGGCTTTAGAGCTTCTGGCCCAGAGCTCTTTTATATCCAGCTCCCAAGTCAAAACATAAAATGTGAAAAACAAATGCTTGATTTAGCTAAGTGGTGGCTTTTCTAGGAAGAAATTATGACAACTGAGTGATGTTTATCATTAAATGGGCCTGAGCTACTTCTTTCTTATTGAAGCATATTAATAATGATAATTTGAGTTGTCTGAGCTCTCCTGAGAGAGCATGATAATCTTTTTCTAAAAGGTGTCTGGAGTGTACCACGCATTGCTTGTTTTCTGCTCTCACTCAGGAGTTTTCATTTTCTTTTTTCTTTTCTCTTTCAAAAACTCAAAGCCACTTTCTTTTTCATCCCCTATCTTAGAACCAACAAAAGTCTGGATAGCACTAAGCCATACAGAATAACAAAGAAAAATGTACAAGGAGATTTCAGTTGTCACCACAAATATATAACTGGACATATAGCTACAATCCTATGATTAGGGCTGCAGGAGGGGGCAGCACAAGGAAGTTGTTTTGAAATGATGGAACAGTTCTGTGTCATGATTTTGATCATGGTTACATGACTCTATGCATTTGTCAAAATTCATAAAACTGTCCAGGAAAGAGTAGATTCTATTGCACATAAATTAGATAGATAAACGGATGGATGGATGGACGGATGGATGATAGCTAACTAGCTAGCTAGATGATAGATAGATAGATAGATAGATGATAGATAGATAGATAGATAGATAGATAGATAGATAGATAGATAGATGATAGATAGATGATAGATAGATAGATCCTATGATTACATATGGTCAACTGGAGTTACTTTTTAAATGTTAAATCGTATTACAGTAATCATCTCTCCATCTCTTAGACTTCTGCTTCTCACGTGAATGTTATTTGTGGGAACATTTTTGAATCCAGCATGGACTTTCTCTTGAACCTGGTCACCATTCCTGCAAGGTGCCCTGTATTTTTCCTGCCTCCACATCCTGACTCATGCTTTTCTCCCTGCCTGTCAACTTCCCCACATTATGGCAGGTACCCCTGATCTTACCCCCAACCCCCAATCCATCACAATTTCTCCAAACTAGGAGTCTCAACCTCTCCATGAAACTTCCTCAAGCCCCTGTGGTCCATAAATTTCTTGGTCCTCCAAACTCACAGAATTTACTATCCTTATATTTTTGTCTATTGGCATTCCTGCACTGACTTGTGACATATTTCAATCATTATTTACTATATTATCACAATGTCACTCTTTGTGAATTTATTTTCACTTACTCAGTTAAATAAACTATAACCCCCCTAGGGATGGATTCAGTGCAGTGCATATTACACTTGTAAGTGGAGAACCAAAATGCCTAATTGATTTGAAGGCTTGGAGTTGGACATGCTTGGACTTAAGCAATCATGGGTAGGTAATCATCTTCATCTGTCAGGTGGGGATAATAACAGTGTAGGATTGTCATTTTGTTAAATGTGGTAACTTATGCAAAATACCAACAGAGCAAAAACACACAGCAAGTAATAAGTTCATGGCTATTATTTATTCAACAAAGAATAACTGAGTAATCGCTGGGCTTTTGGGACATGGCAAACAAACGAGGCAGATATAATCCCTGATTTTGTGAAGTGTATCTTCTGGAGGGGAAGAAGCTCAAAAGTGATTTCTATTGTACTTTATTATAGGCACAAGATATCACCAAATCCTCAAGTGTTCTGTTATTATCCAAATATATGATGCCCAGGCTCATCTCAGATACTTGGGACATCCAGAGCTCTCCCAAATATTCCTGAGGATCCCTTGGGTGTCTTACAGTCCTCTGGTCACCTCCCTCTCAATCCCTGTTCCCATGGATTCCTGGCCCCCAGCTGTGTCCCAGGCAAGAACACAGCCTATTCTCCTTCTTCTGCTCACTGTTACTAAGTGTTGGAGGAAGAGAGAGGTGGACTAAAACAAAGTATAGAACAAAAGCCAATTTGAAACTAAATGACAGATATGGCAAATTAAAGATGGCCACATAGTTTTTGACATTTTTCCTATGGAGAGGTAGCATCTCTTGCCCCCGATTGAATCTGAGTGGTACTGTGATGACTTTGGCCAATACAATATGGTGGATATGGTGCTGCACCTGATTCCCACCCAAAGCCAGCAGCTTCCACTTCCTGTCTGTTAGAACCCTTGCTCTTGGAGCCTGAGATGCTCTGCAAGACATCCTACTGACCTGTAGGGAATGCCATGTGGAGAGGCCACAAAACCTACTCATAATAGAGATGAGGGGCTGACCAGAGCCCAGCCTCCCTCCAGCACAGCCCAGTTACCAGCTGAATCCCATTAGGTGACCCCAGTCATTGCCTGATGGAGCCAAAGAATCACGAGACCTGCAGATTGGGACTGTAATAAAATTGTTAATATTTTAAGCTATCAGCTTTGGGTGCTTTGTTCCTAACATTACATAATCAGAGCAACCAATGGCAATGACATTTACTTATTTGTGGCCAGTCCTCCCCTCTGGGTCTAGACCCAGCCTAGTTTTCTTCCTCCCTGAGCCCCCAAACTCCTTGGCCTAACATGTAAAAGCCAAAAATTGAATCTCTGTTTCAACTACTCTTATTTTAGGCTGGTTTGATACCAGGCGCCCATCTGCATAAATACAAAGCTCCTTTGGGGTATCTCCTGAGTCAATCTTGTCAACCTTGTGCTCACAATTCTAAAAGGTTTGAAACGATAGCTTTTCTTTAATTGCCTCACATCAAATTCTCTAGGAGGGACCCTCTGACCTCTAAGACATAACCCAAGGGGTGGCTTAGGTGGGTATATCTCCAAACTATCCAAATAAACATACAACCTAAATAAAACCAATGTGCTTGCTATATAAGCATGGCTTCAAGACAACTCCCCGAGTACCTCCATCAACACAACCAGGTACCTGTTCATAAGCCCCTTCCAGAGAGTAATTTGGGATTACCAATCCTCTACCACTAAGTATAAGCTGAGGAGGGCAATAAGGTATTTATATGCATTCTATATGGAATAAACATTGGGAGTCTTGTTTATGATTCTTCAGATTACATTATTCTAGCTGTTATGCTTTGATCGATTATGTATCCCTGAAGAACTAGGGCCATGCTGCTCACCTGCCTGAGATGTACACACAACTTTGTAAATGGGAGAAACCACAGCAGGTGAAGTGAGGATGGCTTGACCCCTTCCTTCTGGTCTTGGTGGGCAGGTTCTTAGCTGCCCCCTTCATCAATAAGCCAATATTCGGTCCTACACAGCCTAGAGACACAACCCACGGAGAAGGGCTGGAGCTTTCCCCTCCCAGAGCCTGCTGAAAGTCAGTCTTTTTCATAGTAGCTGAAGGACTACAGAAAAGGAGAAGACCAAATGTGAATGTGTGGCATGCTTTGAGAGTGACCACAGCTGGACCAGGCCAGGTCAAGCGGAGGGCCGAGAGGGCCATAAAAGTCTCTGGGCAAAACACCATCGACATGAGTCAGATGTGGCCTTGGGCCCAGGCCTGCCCTGTTCACCAGCATAATCTGCTCTGTATGTCATCCTTGTTATGAAGGAAGGACTTCTGTTAACTCTTTATCAGTTGCTTTGAAAACTCATGACCTCAAGCCAGCCCCCATTAAAGAGGTGCTTCCCAGTGGCCTATATAATCGGAAAACTGTGTGTCTTCATTCCTGCCCTAGGGCTGGCTCAGTACATAGTACTGCGATTTAATTAAAAATAAAATAAATAAATAAAAAAAAACAGGAAGAAAACACATCAGGGCAGCTGACACAGGCCATTTAGTCAAATAAATGTACTTTATTTTCAGCTAACTCAATTGCAAGTAATATGAAACAAATAAAGGGAGAAACGTCTATGTTACTTCCAAATAAAAAAAAATTTTTTCAAAGGTCTTACTTGGCTTCGTATGACTTCTTGAAAATACTTCCCCTGAAAGCACTCTTAATGCAGGTAAGTGGGGCGAGCACACTCTCTTGCTATCCACCTTCCTTTGGTCATTAAAGCAAAAGCAGAGCTACAAGCACTTCTGCTTATAACCTTTAAATATAGGACAGGATATTTTAGCTTGTAGAAATTACCTGAGAATATGTGCAGACCAGCAAAAAGAAATGAAAACTTGGGGCCACATTCTCAAGAAAAATCCAAGTGGGCAGAATAGTTCCTCCCAGACATAAGTAATTCCTTAAATTGTCAATGTAAGTGTGGATGCCCTAACTTACAGGGCTTTATAAATCCAGGGTCACCATGTGTGCGCCTGCCAGCTGCCTAGAACGTGTTAGGCATTACAGCACAGTGCTCTGGAGATAGTCTAGACGAAACCAAATCCCTAGGCCACCACTCACCAGCTGTGAGCAATCATAACTGCCTGGGCCTCTGTTCCCTCAGCTTTCAAATTAGTTTAGAAAGAGAAAGGATTGATATGAGCATTAATGCAGAATAGTACCTGGTGCAGAGTGAACACACAAGGTTATTAGCTATTACTATTAAGAAATCTTTGAGTGCAGCCCCTTGGGTTCACATGGGTGAGATATTGATAACCTCATTTCCCAAGTGGCCTCACTGAGCACCAGAGGGTGAGGAGCCCTGGAAATAGGCAAACAGCCTGCTCCCTGGCTCCTGGCCTCTGGGCAGCCATTGCTTCTGTGGGCCAATCAATCAGTACAGAAGGGTGCCCTGCAGGCGTATACACATAGTATTATATATGCTAATTGATATGTGTATTAATAATGCAGGGTCATCATTTTAGCTCAAATGCTATGAGAGATGCAAACATTCTTCCTTTTCTGCTTCTCCCTCTTCCACTACCCCTGCTTTTGTTCCTGCTCTCACTGTCTCTCTCTCTCAAATAAATAAATAAAATCTTTAAAAAAAGAAAGAAAGGAAAGAAGGAAGGAAGGAGGGAGAGAAAGAAGGGGAAGGAAGGGAGGGAGGGAGGAGGAAGGAGAGAAGGAAGGAAGGAAGGAAGGAAGGAAGGAAGGAAGGAAGGAAGGAAGAGAGAAAGACAGTCAAGTGAAAAGTTAGGGAAGGTGCTCCCCATTGTGTGGTGCTGAGAAGCTACCAGGTAAGGGCATTGGCAGGGGTCTCTTAGAAGAGAGTTGGAAGCAAGGCTGAGAAAGAAGGTAGAGGCAGGGATTGGGGTCAGCAGGAAAGAGGAGCCTGTGGAAAATCCTAAGGGGAATGGTGGGCCGCAGAGAAGGCAGCTGGTCTATGCTGAGAATGGAGATCAGATGGGAGGGTGGGAGGACAGCGTGTGTCCGTGTGTGTCTCGGTCAGGGGTTAGGGGGAGCAATGAGCAGTTGGGAATGAGAAATAGGGTAGTAAGGTACGCTGGGCAGACAGAGGTTGGGGGTTCACAAGTTGGCAGGTCTGGAGAGCCAGGCAGCAAAATTGAGATTCAGGACCTGGGGCAAAGTATCCGCACGGGTGGAAGCCTGTGCAGGCGTGTGACAGGGTCCCTGGCAGAGGAAGGGTCTTCTCCACAGGGTTCCCAGGCAGTGCTCAGAGAAATCTAGGGTTCTGTAGTTGGGTGACAGGACCCTCTACACGGAGGGAGGCAGGACTCTGAGCTTACAGGATTCACTATCTCACTGTGGTCTAAGATGTAAAATCGGGGCTCAGCCCGATATGCTGCCTTGACATTGGTGCAGCCAGGAGGGCGTGGAGTTATCTAAGTCTTGGTTCCCCTCCCCACTCTGCTCTTGCACACAAGGTCTCCTAGCCAAAGCACCCTCCTTATAAAGGGGACCAGGCCCAGATCTTGCTCATCCTGGAGAGAGGGTTTCAGTTCCTGCCAGCCTGCAAAACTATTCAAACAGCCAATCACAGCCTGCCTTGGGAACCAGGGTTCTTGAAGAAAAAAAAGAAGGACAAAAATATCTTAGCCGGTTGGCTTAGCTATTTACAGTAGTGGTCCACAAACTACCTGAACCACTTTCCTTCTTGGGATAAAGGTTTCGAGCAGTCACTGCTACATGGAGTTTTATTTAGCTATAAATTGCATGTATATACTGTTGTATTAATAGTTTGTATATACTATAGTATATTAACATTTTAAGGGAATAAGATAAAAATTACTATCATGTTACTATCATAAAAACTCTAATATTTTCTTCCTCCCTGTGGACCCTTAAGACCAGGCAAGGTACTAATCATTCCAGAGAGTCCAGTTAGCCCATCCCAGGGGGGAAAAAGACCTATAGAATCTGAGCCATCCCCTTTAAGGCTGTCATGTCAGCTTAGGAATGATTATCTCTGGGTTCCAGTTCATCTGGGAAGACAAGTGATTTGACTCAGAGATCCCATTGCCGATCCTGGGATGACACCTCAGAGACACTGGTCCCTTGATATGGCCTCATGATCAGCCACTCAGATGCTTCACCATAAAAAGACTAGAAAAAACACAAGTCCCTCGGGAACAAGGAGGCAAGTGTGGTGGTCACTCTGTCAGTAGAAATGTCAACGTCCTCTCCCAACGGTGTCATTTTGCTCAGCATTCTAGACTTTCTCCTTACAGATGTCATAAACATACTTAGTACAATCATAAAAATGCCATTTGGATCAAAGTGACACAGTGTCATCTCTCTGCCTGCATCTAAATGTTGCGATTATTACTCCCGAGCTGATGTAGAAAGGCCAGGGGACGTGTGCTGCCAGGAGTCTTTGCTCTCCCTCACCCTCCCACCAACAAGGCTACAGACCCACCCCCACCTCCGTCCATCTTCTCTGCTTCCTTTCCTTTGCAGCCCACAAAGCCAGGAAATTCTCTGCCACCTACTATTTCCTTCCCAAACCATCCACTACTTGCTTATTCTCAATTTTTCTCTCCCTCCCTACCAGATCGCTCTTACCAGTATACAAACTGATCCATCACTAAAAGGCACCTCCTGATCCCTCACCCACCCAGCTCAGGCTTCTCCTTTCTTTGCTCCTCTTTCTTGTGAAGCAAGCTATACTTATGACTCACTGTCTGAACCTAGTTACCTCACCGCCCCTCCATCCTGGTCCTGTCCTCCACTGTCCGCATGATATTCATGTTGTCTTGCCAAGGCCCATGACCTGCCTCCCACTGTCAAATTCAGTGGCCTGTGTATCATCCTCCCATCTGACCACTCAGCTGTATTTGGGGTATTTGGCCAACTCCTCCTTCACAACACATCCCCCTCTCTTGAATTTCTGACGCTGTGCTTCCCTGGCTTTCTCCCCATGATTCTGGGGCTTCTTCTCTGTCAGGTTTGCTGTTTCCTGCTCTTCTCTATGCAACCTGTAAATGGTGCATTGTCTTGGAAATTGACTTTAGTCTTTCTTGCTTCTCCAACTACACTCCCTTTTTAGGTCTGCTCAGTTAGTCCCATACCACATGTGTTCTTTCTAGTCCAAAAGTTCATCCTTAGCTCAGGCTTTTCCTCTGAACCCCAGATTTTCATTAACAATTTCCTGCTGGATATCACCACTTAAATATCTAGCAGTCATTTCAAACTTAATATGACCAAAACATCAGTCTGGTTTCTACCTTCCAGAGTCCACTTATCCCTGACTTTCCTGTATATGACATTGTTGCCCACTGGATGACCAAACTAGAAACCCAGGATTCCACCCTGTCCTCCTACCGTCTCTACCCAATCAACCACCAAGCCCCATGTATTAGTTTCCTGCTGTAAGGAAGTGTCACAAACTTGTGGCTCAAACAGCCCAAATTTATTATCTTACAGTTTTGTAGGCCAGAAGTCTGACATAAGTCTCTCTGGGCTAAAATGAAGGTGCTAGCAGGACCATGCTTCTTTTTGGAGCCTCTATGGAAGAGTCATCTCCTTGCTCAGTCAGGTTATTGGCAGAATTATCTTCCTGCAGTTGTGGGACCGAGAGCCCTTTTCCTGGGTGGCTGCCAGCTGAGAGCCTTTCCCAGTTTCTAGAGGCCACCCACCTTCCTTCCTTCCTTCCACCACCTTCCTACAACTCCCTTCCCCCATCTCCAAAACCAGCAATAGTGGGTCAAGTCACTCTCATGCTCCAAATCTCTTCTTTTTCTATTGCATCTCTCTGATTCATCTGGGAAAGATACTCTGCTTTTTAAGAGTCCATTACATTAAACCCACTTGGTAATCCAAAGTAGTATCCCCATCTCAAGGTCTGCATTTTAATCACATCCTCACAGTCTCCTTGACCATGTAGGGTCACATAGTCACAGGTTCTGGGGATTAGACACAAACATCTTCAGAGGTCATTATTCTGCTCACTTCCCATCTGTTCTGTACCCAGTGCATATTTCCAATGGGTTCACATTTCTCTCTCCACCCCACCACCCTCAACCATACCACCATCCTCTGTCATTGGGTTGACCCAATGGTCAACACACTGTTCTTTCTGCTTCCACCCTTATTCTTCCCCACAAAGTAGGCAAAATGGTAGACACATAATCTTCTCCTATGTCCAGCTTAACCCTTCCCTGGCTCCATTTTGTTACTTAGACTCTAATTCAAATACAAAAAGGCCTTTGTGATCTGACACCTGCTCCCCTCTCTTATGCTGGAGGCTTCTCTTCCAGAGGCCCTAGTGCCTTACTCACTAGACTGTTCTTCCCTTGGAAGATTCTTTACCTTTCTCCAGCTCTTTAAATGCATGACTGGATCCCACCCTTAGGCAGCAGACCAAACGCTGTCTCCTCAGCTCCACCTTCCTGGGCCATCTTATTCAAATCAGACCTCTGGTCTCACCCATCCCAATTCTGATCACATTGTCCTGCTTATTTCCTACACAGTAATGATCACAGTTCATCTTTATTTTACCTTTTTTATTTATATTTGACTTGTTTATTGTCTCTCTCCCCAAGTTGAACAAAATGGAGGGCAACCATTGTATCTGCATTGACATCCAGTCTCTCCAGTGAGTAGAGCACGGGGCCTCATACACAGCAGATATGCGATAATTATCTGTTGGCTGACTGAATAAACCAATGAATTACGACCACTCCTGAAACCTGAGTGTAAGTCACAGATGCATGCTCAGTCAGAGAGGAAAATCCTCAGGAAGGTATTGATCCATGCCATCATTTTATTAGAGTAAACAGGGAAAAATAAGTCTGATAATAACCATGAATACCACCCAGATTCTGGAAAGCAGAAAACCAACAGAGAAAAAATATTGCTTCTGCCTTAAGAAATAAGAGCACCTGAACATTTTGCTTCGAGGTAAGCACAGGTGAGGTAGAGAACAAATTATGTGAGTCTGAACTAGTTCAACTCCTAAAGATCCATGACGACTATTATCACAGTGATAGATGGGTCTTGTTCACCACAGACCCGAAATAAATGGTTATTGCCATGAGCTCTTGCTTGCCCATGCTTAGTATACAAGGGATGTGCTATGTGTGACTATGTGCAATCTTTTTTATTATTGACTTTTACAGTCTATATTACCCTTCTAGAGATAATTTGTTCATTGCTTCAGAACTGTTTTACTCAAACAGTTAAGTTCTCTATTGCTTGGTTATTTGTTCCATTCCCACACACATCTTTTCTGAGACAACTTTATGGCTGGGTCACTTTTCATCTAAAATGTATTTCTATGTTCTGTACTCCTACCTTGACAAATATTTCAAAAGGTACAGCTTGATCTCCTTGCTACAGATCTAGAGCAATGGCACTCAACCGGGGCAATATTACCCCCTAGGGGACATTTGGTATTGTCTGGAAAAATTGTTGGTTGTCACAACTTGGGTGGGGGGAAGATGGTGGAATTGGCATCTGCCAAAGGCCAGGATGCTGCTAAACCTGCTGCAATGCGCAGGACGTCCCTCCACAACAAAGAAGTATCTGGTCCAAAATGTCAGTGGTGCTGAGGTTGAGAAATCCTGTGCCAGAGAGGGAAAGAGCACATCTCCATCCTGTGCTCAATCACATCCTGGCAGCATAACAGGGAGTTGAGAGAGGGTAGGATGTACCACCCAAGCAAAGGCACATTTGGCCACTCAGAGATGGGATCCAGGGTTTTATTCCTCTTTACAACAAATGACCTAAAGATTAGTATCCCCAGCCTAAACAACTCATAATAGCTTACTTGTCTTTATTCCAAAGCAGCACATAGCAACAGTTGAAATCCACTTGACCCTCTCTGTGGCATATGGTGCCTCTGGAGGCACCTGAAGCCCCTCTTCCTTTTCTCTCAGGACACACTTTCCCTGGGCTTCCCCCTCGCCTTTGTGAGCTTCTGTCCTCCTGCCCTCCCACAAACAGTGGCATCTCTTCATTCCACACCTCTCCTTAGACAATCAAATTCACTGCCAATTTTAACTCTACCTGTAGAAGTACATAACAAGGCCAGACCTCTGCTGAGCTCCTGACTTTACTGTCCAGTTGCTTCCAGTTATTTATGAGAATGTCCCTCAAACATCTTAAATTCAGTGCATCTAACACAGAGCTGTTATTCTGCTTCCCATCCACAGTCTTGATGTTTCTCCTCTTCATTAATGAATGCATCATTGTCTACCCAAGACCCAACCATGGTGGTCAGTCTTGTGTCTTCCCTTTCCCACACAACCATTTCCAAACCTCAATTTAAATCAGCGATTGAGTGAGGTCAATGTTTCTCATTGATGCTTCTCCCATCCTTCTCCACTTGAGCCTTCTCCTAGTGCATCTTAGGGATCCTGGTTTTCCCTTTTCTCATTGGGGATCCTCTTTCCCACCAAAGTGACTCTCCTAAAACAAAAATTTTATCATTTCAATCTACCACTTAAATACTTTAATGGCTCCTGTGTACTTGGCCTGCCAAGGACTGGCCCAACCTGCCTCCCCAGAATTGATTTTCTTTGCATCTCTCCCCGACCCAACATATGAGTCACACTGAGCTTCTTGCATTTATCAACCTGTCTTGCCTATTTCTTACCTCATAGACATTCCTTACATTGTGGTTTCTACCCAGAATTATTACAGAGAGAGAGAGACAGAGAGAGAGAGAGACTAGCTCTAAGACCCTTCCTGAATACTTCCCCATCTTCCTTCCACTTGCACAACTGAGCAGCCTCTCTTTGGGACTTCACTACCCTGGTAGATAACTCTGTCTCAAAGTTTATGGTTTATTGCTCTTATTTGTATATCTTTACATCTTCTTTTAGACTATATCCTCTTTGATGGCAAAGAGCCATGTTGTGCACTGCATGCCTAGCAAACAGCCCAGTAGCAGGAACAGAGATGGCACAATAATTATTTGTTGAGTTAATTTATTGAATAAGCACCCACTTTGCTCCAAACACATCTGCAATCCTTGGTGTAGCCAGCCATTGGGACTGAAACATTAACCACTCTGGTATGAAATCCAATTTGCCACAATTTTTTTTGTATCATATGAAAGTTTAATGTTCACTAGGCTTGAGGAAATTAAAATATAAGTAATACATTAATAGCCCTTCTCCAGGAAATAAAAGGCTGTGATAAACATTTATGTAAATCAATTTTCATCTTAAATCACTTCAGTTTTTCCAATTACGTAGTCTCAGTAAAAGTCAATACCATACATCTTTCAGAATTTCCTAAGCATAAAGTAACTTGTAGTTTCCTACTTATTTGTGAAAATAATTATTAGTTCTATGATCTATAGCAAATCTAAAAGCATCTAGTACCTATTAATGCTAATCAATTCAGAAGCTTACTTACATACCATTTCTCTATCCTACCATCCCTTAGGCCCCTCTCCCCCAAATATAAAGAGCAATTCAACACAGGGAAGGATGACTGTGATAATTTATTCAAATATTCCTTTATGAATAAAATTTTAGTTACTAATACCTTTGGGCTACTCCATCAAAATATAACCAATGACTCAAATATGTCAAAAGTCATCAAATTATCAACTTCATCTCAGAAGCCTATTAACCAGTGATAATCTTAAAAATATAACTATAATATATTATAAAGGGAGAACTGACAAAGTATGTAGGCCTTACCCATTACATGGCACAGCAGGTAAATGTGTTAATTAAGATTCTTAGGTCGTAAGCAACAGACCCTAACTCTGTCTAATGTAAACAAAGGTAGGGAAAGATCTATTGGAAGAATATCAAGACCTCACAGTATCAGTGGGGGAGATTACAGACTTGGGCTCCAAAATAGGCAGTAGGAAGGGCAGCTCCAAGAGACAAGAATGTAGGAATAGTAGGAATATCCCACAACGGGAAGGATTTTGTCAGGGGGCCTACAACACAACTGAACTCCAACTATTTTTATTTTCCTCCCTTTGTTCAAGACTCACTTCCAGAGACGTGTCCAAATAGCTCAGGTTGGATCATACCTGCCCTTTATGTAGAGGAGAGCAGAGCACTGTATTATAATCTGTCTTAATGAGCTTGGGCTGCCGTAACAGAATATCACAGACTGGTAGCTTAAACAACAGAAATGTATTTCCTCACAACTCTGGAGCCTGGAAGTCTGAGATCGGGATGCCAGCATGGTTGGGTTCTGGTGTGGAGCCTCTTGCTGGTTTTCAGATGGCTGCCTTCTTGCTGTGTCCTCACATGGCAGGAAGAGAGAGGGCTCTCTGGTGTCTCTTCTTATAAGGGCATTAATGCCATCATGAAGACCCCACCCTCATGACCTCACTGAACCCTAGTCACCTCTGAAAGGCCCCACCTCCAAATACCGTCCTATTAGGGATTAGGGCTTCAATGTACGAGTTTTAGGGAGACACAAACATTCAGTCCGTAGCACTGATTATAACCCATGAAGAAGATGTAATTGCCCATAGAGGGCATGAGTCTGCCTGAATAGTCAGACAATAACAGATTAAATTAGTGAGTAGAATGACTGAGTGTATGAGGTCACAATATAATTATGGAAGACCATGCAACTTTGACATACTTAATTGAATTAAGAATAGGGATTAACTAAGTCGGAATAATTTTAAAGACAACTAAGCTATATTTATACATAATTCTAAGAAAATGCAAATTGTTGAAATATGCATTATCACGTCCCTTTCCCTGTTTGTTTTTTCCCCTTTCATTAGTAATTTCCCTATCAGAGAAGCAATGACTAAGCTCCAAAATGTTAAGAAAAATAAATGAGGGGCCAAACATGAACACTGACAACATCTTATCTGTTATGCTCATTTTGAGATTTGGTGGGGAAAAAAACATGAATTCCTTTGGCATCAGAGTACAGGCTCCAAGGGGCACGGTGAGTGAAGGGCACATTGCTGATCTCTTATTGTGGGTCAGGCCACTATTCTAGGGCTTTACTGGTACTAATGCACAACAACCACGTGAGCCAAATGCTATTGCAGTCCCCATTTTACAAAAGCCTTATGCCTGCAATATCAGTTGGTCCCCTCTAGTTAAATCACACCCAAAGTAGTAACAAGCACATGCATGTTGGGGGTTGGTAACGTGGGGGTGGTCCAAGGGCCATGTCAGGTATGGCAGACACAGTGATGAACAAAACAGACAAGACCCCCGCCCTCATGAACCTGGCATTATAGGGAAGGGAGACATATGATGGATAAGAGTAATAGGTAAATATATAGTATGTTTGGATGTGATTATGCTAAGGAGGGAAATAAAGCATAGAAGCAGCATGAGGATTTGGGAGGAGGGAGGAGCAATCTTAAACAAGATGGATAACAGCAGCATTCCTGTGGACAACTGACCTGTCACTACTTAAAGGGGTTAGAAACAGGACCTAGGGAAACATTTCTCAAAGGACCATGTGTGTGAACCTCCGTTACAGGAAACACTAATCCGGTGAGAAGCTGGAGGAAAATCAGCCCATGTCTTTCCCTCTAACCACCTGCTTCCACACAGGGTTGGAATCAGTGACCCAGCATTCTGCAACTCCTCACTGCATGACTTACACATGTTTGGAGACTGCTCCATACACTTAGCAGCTTTTATACATCCAACTAGTCCAACTAAAGCTTTTGGTTCCATCAACGGAACACAGCTCAAGTCCTGATACTTGCCTCCAGGGTTGCTGGTCATTTTGGATTTCGGCTTGAACATCTTTCAGGCAATATCAGAATTAGATTAAGACAAGGTTTTCAGGCTCTTTTGCACTGATCAAGGGTGGGGGTGATCCCATGTCATACACCTCTTCTCACAAACCTCTACTGCCTTGCCCAATCTAAAGGTTTTCTGGCTCAGCATTTTTCTTTTTCCTCAATTGGCAACTCTGCTCCCTGCTGTCAACATGATGCCTCTAAATTCTTACTATCTTTTACCTTCAGGGCTCCCCAAAGGATATTTTTCATAAATAAATTAAAAACCAAAATAATGACATCTGAAAACAAAACAATCCCAACTGTACTCTCCCTGAGCTATTAAAGTATCAGATCTTTGCCATCTAATGTCTGCTTTTCTGGAAGCATCAGATTCCCCTAAGGAGTCCCCCGGCATTTAAGCACTCAGAAGAAAATATCTTTTGCAGTGCAGAAGGTGCTCCTGAGAAATTGGCAGCCACTGAACACCACCAGGAAGATCCAATGACTCCGATATTATGCTCAGTGACGGGGTGAGGGTCTTTACCAGAAAGGAAAGGGGGGCTGGATTGACCGCCAGTGATGAAATCCAACAGACAAGGAGAATTGACAGGAAAATAAAGAAGTAGGAAGGGGGAAAGACATGGGAGGGTAAAGAGAGTGGTAAAGACAGGCAGGCAGCCTGGCAGCCAGGCCATGAGCAATTGGCATAGCAACAACATCACTGTCACCAGACACTGGACAGTAACTAAACATTGATGGGAGAAAAGGACTTCTGTGGGGTCTGGTCATGGAACCTCAAATGTCTTGGCTACTGACTGTGGTGGGTTGAATTGTGTCCCCCAGAAAGATATGTTGAAGTCCTAACCTCTGGTTCATGTCCATGAGAACTTGTTTGAAAATAGGGTATCTGCGGATATAATCAAGATGAGGTCACACAAGATTAGGATGAGCCCTAAGTCCAGTGATTGGTGTGCTTATAAGGAAAGAGAGATTTAGAGACACACAGGGAAGAAGGTCATGTGTCAACAGAGGCAGGGATTGAAGTGGTGACACGAAGACTTGCCAGCAGCCACCAGAAGCTGGAAAGGCAAGGAAGGCTAGCTCTAGAGCCCTCAGAAAAAGTGTGACCCTCAAGACACCTTGATTTTGGACTTCTGGCCTCCAGAACTGTGAGAGAGTAAATTTCTGTTGTTTTAAGCCCCCAGTTTGTGGCAATTTGTTCCAGCAGCTCTAGGTAACCAATACAGACAGGAGACTGATCCCAGGATAATGCCTTAATTTGAGCTAGACAGTAGCTGAGCTCACCTTCCAGGTATAGAGTTAATATCTCATATATTTATTTTCACCCATTTCCTATCTTCACTTCCACCTTTACTGGATCCAACCAATGGATTATGAAGTTTTCAAAGCACATATTAGAGAAGAGATTGTATGAAGAAATTAATCCACCATGGAGGTAATTTTTAGGAACTTTATTTTTCAGATGCAATTTTAAATAGAAGTCAGGACTCTAAATTATCATTCGAACAGAAAGAAAGAGAGCTTGGAAAAGATTATAGGCTGGTGTCACGTTTGCCAAAATGTCTTCTCCTTAGAACAGGTTTTCTCAACCTCCACACTGTTGACATTTGGGGTTGTCATGGGGGGCAGAGAGCTGTCCTGTGCATTATAGGATGTTGAGCAGCATCCTTGGCCTTTGTCCGATAGATGCCAATAGCACTCTCCCCTCAGTCATGGCAATTAAGAATATCTGTTGGTGTTGCCCAATATTTTCTAGGGAGAGGAGGTAAACTCGTCCCTGGTTGAGAACCAGAGCTTTAGAGTTAGTATACTTACCCCATACCTGTACCTTGCACAAATCACTTCAGTGGGGAGAGAAACATCCTCCTGCAGCTTTTATAAAGAAGGAGTCTGGGATAATGAAGTGGATGCAAACTGATATGGTCTGGACTAGTGATACCATACAGGTGTGGGTGGTCCCAATGAATCAAAGGTGACTGAGATGATCCAAACAGGAGGGTTTGGGGAAGGTAAGGATAACACTCATTGAGAGACAGAGACGGGCTCAGGCTTTGATACCCTAAATATGCAGGAAGGCTGGTGCCCGACCTTGGCCAAATGGCCCTTAGGAGTCTCACTCCAACTTGATGAAAATTCAAATGATCTAAAAGCAACATCATAGGATCTCTGTGAAAGCAAGTTCTGAGAACGTATGCACTAAACTCAGTGCTATACACCTTCTACATCCAAGTCAGCATCTGTCAGTCCACCCAGAGAGGTACATGGAGCATGTCAAAATAACTGTTGTGCATGGCAAACATGAGAAACCACTGAGAAGATTAAATTATCATTGATATCAATGAAAAACAAAATAAATATAAAGTAAACTAAAAGTGCAACTCAGATTTTAATGTTCTAAGGAATAAGAGGGTTACCCTTCAGCTATCCGGTCAAATAGTGAAATTCCGGATTCAGATATTGAGATATTTATTTAAGCAAAGCCTTTCTCAGGAATCATGTACCAAGATCAGTAAACTTCATAGCTTCTGAAACCGTAGAAAGAACACTAAAGTATTACTGGAGCAGGCATGGTAGCCTAAATATTCAGACCAAGCTCTTGCATAGTCAAAAGTGACCCAAATTCTTTACAGAGCAGAGGTGTAAGGTTGGCTATGGCACACACAATAGACCAGGAGATCATATAAAGCAGCTACCTACAACAACATTACATTTACAACTCTAGGCAATGGGTGAGTGGGTTTCTGCCCATTAGTGTCTACACCCCTAAGACCTTAATCAAAAGCTCAAGAAAAGCAGAAGATGCGGGGCGCCTGGGTGGCTCAGTCAGTTAAGTGTCTACTCTTGATTTCTGCTCAGGTCATGATCTCAGGGTTGTGGGATCTAGCACTGGGTGAGGGTCTGCTCTCAGAGGGGGGTCTGCTTAGAATTTTCTCTCTCCCTGTCCCTCCGCCCATCCCCCTGTTCACAATGCCTGTGTGCTCTCTCTCTCTCTCAAATAAATAATCTTAAAAAAAAAAAGAGAAAAGAAAAAAGAAAAACAGAAGATGCCACTGAGAACCTCCTATGAAACTACACGCCTCACTCAAACTGTAAAGATTGGGTTTTCCATCTCCAGTCATGTCCCACTTGCTTTCCTCCTGGAGTGCTCACAGCTCATGTTGTCAGCAGCATTGTTGTGTGATCACGTCCTCAGGCAAAGCTCTTTGTCTGACAGGTTGGACATTTTAGGTACAAATTTTTTCCTAGGGATGTAAAATATTAAAAATGATCTCAGTAAAATATTATGCTTTATCAACTTTACCTTTCCTAACCTCAAAGGAGCCTTTAGGGCAATGTGCTCATAAACAGGCACCAAATCATGTTCCAAAGTAAGAGCCATAAGCCAATCTGGCTGGGTCTCTGTGTCCCTTGCTCCTGGCTCTTTCTTCAGGACTAGCGTTCCCCAACCTGTTTAGAAGCAGGTTGGTGGTTTATTAAGAATACATAATTCCCTCTCTGAATAAGTGGGGGCCTAGAGTCAGCTCCTACTCGAGATCCAGGTGGCTGGGCTCTGGGAAGGGAAGAGCAGGCCTCAAGGGGCGGCTAGAAGGTGCTAACAGCCAACCTAAGTGCCAGTCCAGGGGTCTAGGCAGTGAGATGGAAGCAAGGCACAGCAAGAGCAGGTGGAGAAGGTGGGGTGACAGAACAGGATGCAGAGCCTGGGGTCAGGCATTTCCTGAGATGCCCAAGCATCACCAGGGTGGTGTGATGGGTTGAACTGGGTCCCCTAAATTAATTTGTTGAAGACTTAACCTCTTAATGTGGCCTTATTTGGAAATAGGGTCTTTGCAGATGTAATTAGTTAAGATGAGGTCATACTAGATTAGGTTGGGCCTTAATTCAGTATGACTAATGTCCTTATAAAAAGGGGAAATTGGGACACAGACACACACACCTATGCCTTGTGAAGATTGGAGTTGTGTCTGTGAGCCAAAGAACTACCAGAAGCTAGAAAAGAAGCCTGGAACAGACTCCCTCGTAGCCCTCAAAAAAAAACAAAACACAACCCAATCCTGTCCTCACCTTGATTTTGGACTTCCAGCTCCAGCCTATGAGACAATAAAGGTTTGTTGTTCAAGCCATCAAGTTTGACGTGTTGTGTTTCAATGGCCCTAAGTGCTGACATGGGTGCCGTGCCTTATTGAGGGCTGCAAACCCCTGCTTGGTACGAACAAAGGATCATTTTATTCATTATCCTTTCTGGAACAACACTAGAAGACATTACTTATCTAACACCCCAAAGGAAACTTACAACAACCAAGTGTTTTAATAATTGCAAAGTCTTTCTTTTTGAGACTTAGAGTTTTGATCACATTATATCCAATGGTTTAAAGAGCATGGAAATATATCTGTGCACCAATTTAACTTATAGGTTTTTGGCAAGTATAATATTTGATAGTCAGAAACCAATTTGGTTCTGTTTTCATCTTTGAAATCTGTTTCAAAGATCACATTGTAACTATTCCTCATTCTACAAATTTTTCCAATAGCTTTTATGCCAAAACCAATAAAATTTTGACCTCAACTGACCCAACTATCTCTACAAGATAAGAGTCTGCTTTTGCTCAGCCTTTTGTGGTTTGATAGATTAATAGAGTGTGTCAGAATGGTATGGAAGACAAAGTAATTGCTGGACAGAGAGCTTGGAGAAATTTAGATGGAATTTGCAAATTAAAGCAAATCTACCCCCCACCAATTCTTTCACCCTGACAAAGTACATCAAAAAGCAAAAAAACAGCAAACTTCTACCTTGTAGAGAACTAAATTTGTATCTCAAATACTGGTGCCAAGTCAAGGCCCAAAAGTATATACATTATCAACTCATAATATGAAGCCTTAATAATCAGACTCTGGCTGTTTGTTCCCGTTTAGCAGTGAAATACATACATTTAAGTGACAAAACGTCATTTGCTCAGAGATGTTAATTACATGATGATCCTAGGGGCAAGCATGTAAACAGTGATTTGTTAGTGAAATCACAGCCTAACAATGTCACCTAAAGGAGCCCAAGCCTCAGAGGGAGACAGACGTGGATCCACACTCCTCACTCATCTTTGTGCTGTTAGATCTGCCATGCTTACTAATTTTCCTTCAGTCATAGTTCAAATTATCTTTGTTGGTATCAAACAAGCTTCATTTGTCCTGGATTTATTTATAATCTTTCTGATGACAATTCACAGAACGAGTCATCCCCACAGTGACAGCATAATTATCTCCATGTGTCGACTTGGGGGGATCATATTTGTCCTAAAGTTTGTATGCTGGAGGAGAAATGAGGAATTGAGAAGACTGAAGATGGGTTAAAATCTTCAAAGACTGAAATGGGTTTTTAAAAAGGATGGGGCAACAAAGATACACACAAACTGATGCAAGGTGTGACTGTTAATGTGGGTCAGAGGACGTGGAGAGCTCCCAACATTTCACAAGGTGGAAACCCGGACGTGTCGGTTTTCCCCTCAAAAACAAATACCTCTCCAATACCTCTATTTCCATCTACAAACATTATCACACCCCGAGTGACCCAGGCTTGGAACTTCATTCACTAATTTTACAAAGCTCTAAGCACTAAGCTTCCAGCTGGGGTGGAAAGGGGGAGTCGGAAACCATTTCCACGAAATGTGCTCTGAGCAATGGCAGCAGAACACTGGAGGGTCTGCAAGATGTGCGATGTCTCACCCAGCTCAATAAATATTTGTCAGGTGAATGAATGAATGAATGAATGTGTAATAAATGAATGAATTTCGTGCCTCTCCTTCCATGGCCAGTGTGAGCTAGTAGTCCTGAGTCAGTGAATCTGTTTGGGAGACAGGAACAAGCCTAGGTGGGCTGAACCAAAGACAGTCCAGAAGGGAAGGGCTGAAGCCGAGGGCACTAACCAGCCTGAGCAATCACCTGCCTAAGCCGGGTCCTCCCACCCAGCTCTCATCGCTGAGAAACTGACCATTCATCCCTTGAAGTCTGGCTCTGTGTATTCTGTTGGGTCAGAAATCATGTGGGCAAAAAAAATGGCATTACTTATTGATCCCCTAATGTCCCCACATTTGGTATATGGAATGTATAGAGAAACCTGGGTGTAGATATCTGGATATAAGCCGGAACCTTGAGTAATAAAGGAAAGTTGGTGAGATTAAAGGTTGTGCTGCAGTGGAGACAAGTAGCTGCTGGGAAATGATGCAAATGGCCACGGCTGTCCCCTCCACCATCATACAGGGCCTGGGCTTGTGGCCAGTGGCTGGTGTTCACGGGGACAGAGCTGCTCGTAACAAGGGGGGAACCTTAACATCCCTGCCCCTTCAAGCTGGTAACACGGGCCTCGCCCTGCAGATGGCTGCTGCTTGCTCTTGAGTGCAGCATACCCAGCTTCCGGTGCTTTCTTGGCAATGGCATTGGAACAATAATCACTGCTTTCTGGGTGATCTCAGCCCGGTCTGTAGGCAGGGATTTTAAATTATAATCAGCAAGTTCTCTGTGTTTCTAGGGGCCCTGGGATCCAGTTTGAGGATCCAGTTTTAAATTGGTAGTGTCAGACGAAGGGAACAGCAATGTCGTTATCCCAAACCCCATCTGGCATGGAGAAGAAAATGAGGGGCTAACCTTTCCTTACCATGTGCCTTGTCCAGGGCTTCTGAGTGTCACACCACCATTGCTCTCTCAGCACTACTATCCCCATCACCTCCATCACTACCACCATCATCACCACCTCACCTTCATCACCTCCACCACCATCACCACTCACCTTTATCACCTGCACCATCATGACTACCACTATCACCACCTCTATCACCTCCACTGTCACCACTTCCATCACCTCCACCATCATCACTGCTTCCATCATCACCACCATCACCTTCATCACCTCCACCACTATTACCTCCATCACCTCCAACACTATCACCTCCATCACTTCCACTACCAACACCACTTCACCTTTATCACCTCCACCATCATGACTACCACCATCACCACCTTCATCACCTCCACCATCACCATGACCACCATCATCACCTCTATCATCACCATCATCACCACCTCCATCACCTCCACCATCACCACCACCATCACCACCTCACCTTCATCACCTCCACCACCATCACCACTCACCTCCATCATCACCACCATCATGACTATCACCATCACCACTCCATCACCTCCACCATCACCACCACCATCACCTCCACCATCACCACCATCATCACCACCTCTATCATCACCACCATCACCTCCACCAACATTTCTATCACCACCACCGTCACCACCACCATCACCTCCACTACCACCATCACCTCCATCACCACTACCATAATCACCACCATTACCTCCAGCAACACCACCATCACCACAACCTCTATCACCACAATTACCATCACCTCCATTGCTCATGTAGTTATGGAGGCTGGCAAGGCCAAAATCTGCAGTGTAAACCAGCAGGCTAGAGCCCCAGGGAAGACTTGCAAATCAAATCCAAAAGCAATCTGCTGGCAGAATTCTTTCTTGCTCAGGGGAGGTCAGTATCTTTCTCTCCAGGCCTTCAACTAACTGGATGAGGCCCACCCACATCACAGAGCATAATCCATTTACACAAAGTCTATTACTGATTTAAATGTTAATCTCATCTAAAAAAATACCTTCACAGCAACATCCAGACTGGTGTTTGACCAAAAATCTGGGTACTGTGGCCCCGCCAAGTTGACACATGAAATTAACCATCACACCATGCCAGAGACTGTGACATAATTGGTTATGGCGCAATGTGGGCCTCAAGATTGCTAAAGCTCCCCAAGTTTCCTAAGTTACATTCAAAGGTGAGAACTATGCTCTAGAAACGCAGATTTTTGAAATGTTAACACTGATTTTTGAACCCTTCAGTTAAGGGCTCTTTGATTCACTGAAAACCAATGTGAGGACCAGAGGGAAATCATCCCCAGAAGCCAGATTTCCTGGACCTTTGCAATTCCACAAGAGGCAACAGAAGCAAGTCACTATGTCACAGGACTTAAAATGTGTAGTCATAAGATTTGGGAGCAACCACACCACTGGACAAAGCCAACCCTCAAAGCAGTCTAAGGGACATTAAACACAAGCCTCATAGGGGAAATGCAAAGATAAGAAAGAAAAGCTGCCACCACCCCAAATTTTATGCTATGAAAGAAAATAGCATTGTCCCAAATGTGTCTCCAAAATGCCTCCTCCATAGGTTAAACAGTGCCACAATTAACCTCTTGTTGGTGCCAATAGCACCCTGCAAAGATGAAGCCATCGATGCTGTTTTTTCTCTCTCCTCCAAACTGCTCTCAGATCCCATGGAGCTTCCACTTCATATTTGATATCAGTAATACAGGTCAAGATTTAACCAAGTGTGATGTCCTGAGAGCCACATTTCACTTGGGGTATCTCCCTAGGACTTGAGGTTAGTTAGTGACATAAAGTCAGTGCTGTGATAATTCTGTGGGTCCCACAACCACCTTATACTCTTTAAAGTGGGGAATGAGAAATGGAACTAACTCAACTTCGAAGCCCAATGGCATTAAGCCCATCGTGATAATGGTGACCTGGTTCACATGTGATTGTTGGAAAATCCCAGACTCTAATGAACACAAAAAGAAATCCAAGAGGGCCTTAATTTCATTGAACATTAATTTAAAATTAGGAATTATGTATAGACTTTGGACTTGACTTCCACAGGGCAAGAATATTTAAATTTGGATTTTGTTACTTCAGACACAAAATTAGTTGAACTTTATCTTATAAGAATATTTAATATTTGTGGCTTTTAATTTCTTCCTGAAGAAAGAAAAAGCTGGTCCTTAGAGCTGTTTATACTATTCTGGCTCTTGTCCTCCAGGCACGTGGGAACATTGGGCTTCTGTGCCACTTTTGAACTTAAGCATTGCCATGTCACTTACTTTGGCTTATGACATGTGAGCAGAAAAGACATTGTCACTTCCAAGTGAAAGCTTTAGGCACCAGTGTGTGCTTAGTTAAGGTTGGTGCTCCCTCTGGCATATGGCCAGCAATATTCCAGATGGTGGCTGTTCTCCCAGCCAGGTATCAGAGCAAGACCACAGTGAAGCAGAACAGACCCCCAGCTGGCCAGTGAAGTCCTCAGGAATAAACCTTCCTAGTATTAATCCACTGAGATCTGTGGTTTGCTTGCTACTGCAGCATAACTTGGTCTACCCTACTAAAACAGAATTTAATAAAAGAAGGGCTTTATATTCAACTTGAGCCATCTCCAGATTGTTAACATTTTATTCCCAGATCATCTTAATGTTGACATTTAATCACATTGCTGAAGCTCCATTGGGCAATATGGCTGGGGAAAAAAAATGCAAAGAAATAAAGAAAAGAATAAATTCCCAGCCTTGACTCCAGCGTGGCTCAAAAGTAATATGAATATTTCACTACTTCAACCCAATTGACAGCTTCTGGGAGTAAAATATATACTGCCCAGTGGCAGTTCCAGGAACGTACCCCAAGGGGGTGTGGGCTGCTGAAGGCAGGAGCAGGGCTGGCCAGATGCACAGCTCACCAGCGCAGGGCAGGACACCCCTGGACCCAAAGGTTAAGAGAACAAAAAGCACAGGGGTACCCTTAGTTCCCCATTCCTCACATTTACATGTGGAGGGAATGCTACTTGAATGACTCCTGGCCTCTTGTTCCAGTCCCACTGATTGCTCACCATGGAGGAGCAGGTGACTGCCGTTGGCTTATGCTCCATGATTGCATAAAGCTGATCTCTTAGAAGGCTGGAAAGAACAGGGATTTGATCTCCTTTCTTCCCTCTCCACCTAGGACCCATGGGAGGCAGCAATAGGGTAAAGTTTCTGACTTGGAGATCCCAGCTTTACTGTTGAGAGCTGCTCCAAAAAGCAGATGGGAGAAGGGACATGCAGAGAGGCAACAAGCCCATCAGGAGAAGGCGTGAGCTACATCAAATGACCTCCCTTTGATGAGCAATAAAATTGATGTTTTGGTCTCCATCTGTCTGCTTCTGTGTCTGCCCTCTTGTTTGTTCATAACTCTGGTGGGAAAGAGAGGATATTTATGAACTCCTAAAAATCCCATCAGTGTCTCCTGCTGAGTGGACACGTGAGCCCATATGGAAAACCAACAGCCATGATGTGGCACCAGTAACAACGGGTCATCTGTCTTGTGCCCAGGCCTTATGGTCATGCCAGTTCCTTGTGGCTCCTGCTGGTACCAGCTGCTCACTAAGACCAAGGGGTACCCAAGGGACAGGGACTCTCTGGCAGACTTGCAGAGAGCTTCCAGGTAGCTGGGAGGGGTGTGTGTGTATGTGTGTGTGTGTGTGTGTTTGGGGGTCCAGAGGCTAGAGCTACTGTGGAGACACAAAGGATAAGAAAACATCTCTGCCTTGGAGAAAAGTGGCAGTCGAGAGCGAAGCAAGAAACCCTCACCCACTGTTAACCAGGGGGGACATTTTGAAGGGAGTGAACCCCAGAAATACTGCATGGTATTAATTAGTTGCATCTCCAGAAAATGTCTGGGGGCACCTTGGTGGCTCATTTGGTTAAGTATCCGACTCTTGGTTTAGGCTCAGGTCTTGATCTCAGGGTCATGAGATCGAGCCCCCGTGGGGCTCTGTGCTCAGCATGGATTCTGCTTGAGATTCTCTCTCTCCCTCTGCCTCTGCCCCTTCCCCAACTCACACATGTGTGTGCTCTCTCTTTCTCTCTCAAAATAAATAAAATCTTTAAAAAAAAAAAAGAAAATGTCATTAATTTCAATAATACTATTTGGGGTACTTAACAAAGTTCTTGGCAATATTTAAATTTTTAATAAGAAAAAGGTATGAAATAATGATAATTTTATCATTTCCCCTAACTTTTCCTTCTCACTGCTAGTGCCCAGTTCAGGCCTTTAGCACCGTTCCTCTGGGTTACTCAGTCCAAGCCATGATGCTGAGAGAGATCTGGATCCCCCCACTTACTTCTCCATCCATGCCCACTTTGAAAGGAGAGCAAGTCTCTGCATGGTGGTGAGAGGGGCGTGGGTGGCCCCTGGCAGCAGCTCACCATCTCCTTGTGCTCTGAGGGTCCCCTGGCTGGGCGGTCCCAGCCCCATCATCCAGAGGAGAGCGAGTCCCATGGGAGGAAATCTAGGAGGAGATAAAGACAGATGCTTCCCCCTTGCAAGGTGAACATTTTTATAGTGATAACATTATAAATATATCTATATCTATCTCTAGAGATGTATACTATAAGCAGAGTTTTAAGAAGCTACAGATTTAGAAAAAATATAAAATAATAAAAACGTCTTATATTTGTAAGAGAATACAAATAACATAATAGAAAACTGGTTCGCAGAAAAACCAATTCAAAGGAGCACCAAATATGAGAAGATACTCAAACTCAGTAGTAAGTGACAATGTGACATAGCTTTAGATGGACAAATATTAGAAAACAAAAGCCCTCGACCGTGTTGAGAATGTGGAGAAATGGGAACTCTAACGTAGCCAGTGGGAGCATGAATTGGTTCCTCCTTCTGGAATGTGATCTTGGAATAACCTATTAAGATGCAGAGTCACCACCCAGTTACCCCATCCACCCATCCACCTCGCTTTCCACAACCCCCAGTTTGTTTCCTGGAGTCAAGAGTCTCTAATGGTTTGTTTCCCTCTCTGATTTCTTCCCATTCAGTTTTCCCTCCCTTCCCCTATTGTCCTCTGCACTATTCCTTATATTCCACATATGAGTGAAACCATATGATAATTAAGGAGGACACGTGATGTGAGGAGCACTGGGTGTTATACGCAACTAACGAATCATTGAACATTATATCAAACCCAATGATGTAAAAAAAAAAGTTGCATTCTACAAAAAAAACCCAAAAACTGTAACCCACCAATCGCAGTCTTAGGGAATTACTCCAGAGAATAAAGATCAGCATATACAGATGCATGCATAAGGATGGTCTATATAGCTTTGTTTCCATGACAAAACATGACAATCAAGTGAAAGCCCATTAAGAGAGAAGTGGCAGAATAAACTCTACTAGTTGTGGAAGTTTATACAGTTATTAAAAAATTAGTTAGGGTACTAGCCCCTGACTTGCAGAAATACCGTGTGGCATTGCCAAGTAAGAAAAGCAAGATGTGCATTTAGATGATTGCATTTAGAACAAAACAAAGACCATAAAAACAACAATGTGTGTGTGTGTGTATTTATATATGACTAAGTGAACACAGAGAGAAACACCAGAGGAGAGATGATGGGGTGGGAAAGACAAGCACAAAATTTTTTAAAAGTGCACTACAAATACTACCACGTCTGATATAATTACCTTCACATAAATTTATATATGTGTATATAGATGCATAAAGAAGGGGGGAAGATAAAAGATAGATCCAATATGTGAGCAGTGTTATTTCTTATTTGTTACGAAGAGTTGAAGGTTAATTAGCAATATAACTAAATAGTAATGCTGCCAAGTCTCCTTCAGACAAACAATTTTATTAAAAGTGTTCAGATGAATTAGGTAAATAGCAGGTCTTTATCCGCAAATATGTGGCCATTCAGGACTTTTTGTTATATGAAACTAGGATTTTTAAAGGATTATGCTTTTGAGGAATGGCATAATATAATGGTTCAAAGCATAGCATTTGGGGTTGATAGCCTCGAATTGGAATTCCAGCTCCAGCAGTGTAGTGTTAACACTTACTCTGAGCTTCAATTTCTTCTCTCTGAGAAATGGGCATAATTCCTGCTCCTCATGCTTGTGTAAGACTGCACGTAAAAATTCTGAATAAATTGTACCTGTTGTTACTAACCTGTGGGGGTGGGGGGAGGCTAGATCCATATCCATGTACTTATTGAGAGATCTTTGATACATTAATTGAGAAAACATTTTGGTAAAAACAAACAAAAATTCCCAAGTGTGTATAATTGCCTGGAAAAGATTTACAGGAACAGGAAAAAGAGACAGAGGAAGCATGTGCTATTAATGTTAGGCCTCCAGGATGGTGGAGTTGCAGAGTGGTCTGGGGGAGAAGATTCTCTTTTTAAAAAAAAAACAACAAGAATGCATGACTTCTGTATTTTGGAAAAGAATGTCTAATGTCAAGACTTTGAATATTGCTGATTTTTCAGTCACTCTTCATAACATTGCCCATTTTGTAGCTTGCCTTAGTAGCAATGAATTCTGGTAAGGTAAAAATCAGATTTAAGTCTGCTGTATGCCTCTGTCAATTGCCCACTGGAAATGTGTGAAATCATTTTGCTGAAAGTGACCCCTGATTCTTGGGGTCCGATTAGACTTCTCTCCGAGAAGGACAACTTTCCATCCTGCCCTTCCCAGATCTGGACTGAAGCTGTGTCCATCCTTGTGTGGTCATCCCTAGGATTGAGATGGCCCCTGTCTTCAGCTCCTTGGATGTCCCTAGCGTGGGCCATTTGTTCTAGCTAATGGCATTGGGGCCAGGCACCTCCCTGGGTTCCCAATTGTTTCATAGGGATAGTAAGAAACAATTGTGGCTATCATTTTTATGTAATATTTTTTTAAAAGAGTTAGTCATTTTAATTCTTAGATGTTATATGTTAGTTTTCTTCTACTTACTAACACAGTTCCCAGAGGAGGAGGCAACAGGGAAAGCATCCATAGGTCCTTCTCTGTGCCACAGAGGAGGTATTTAACACACCTGTAGGTGCTGGGACTTAGAGTCATGGAAATGGCCTTGAAAAGAAGTTAGATCCTGCCTCAGCCTCCCTTATGAGCAAAGGAGGAAAGTGACCCTCACAATTCCTTGGAACTTCACTTTTTAACATTTTGAAGTTTATTTTACAAAGTTTAATTTAGAAAATGTGAAGAAAAAAAAAGATCAGTGCCCATAATACTGCAATCTGTCCCTCCCAGAAGACATGTGACATTTAAGGTCCTAATTAAGAGGCACATTGTAGCACATTGATGGCAAAGCCAGCCTATCCTTAGCTTTCTCAAAGCCACTGTGTGTGTCTCAGCCCAATTATAGACAGACCAAACAACTCCAAACTAAAAGCAAGAATGGGGCCCAATTAATCAGAATTAATTTTACCTAAATGATATTTGAGATGCACCAATATGGCAATTGTGATTAGAGCCTGAAGCTGGCATCCTCCCTGCAGAGAATACTAATGCTGACATTCTAGTCCCGAGTGGCACTTAGCGTCATCACCGGCAACTGCCAACCCGCGCCCTGCAGGTCCCCCTGGAAAACCAGCTTGTCAAATGTCGAGAGCACTGTGATGAGTCTGCATGGATCCATTTAGAATTCCAGCTCCTTCTCATTCATATTCATCACGGTTGGTGTGAATTCACAAATGATGGCGGCATGTTTCTGTCAGTTCCTAATGCCTCTTAGAAATATGGGCATTTTTAACAAGTGCTTGCCTGATTGCAAAGCAAACACTCTGGGGTAATTTTTTCGGAAGAGCAAACACTTTGTTAAAATACGACACATCCAGCAGTGCTCCTGCTCATCTGTCCTCGTTCACTGTGTCACTATACCAGCACCGCGTGGACAGACCACATGGGACACATTGACTGTTTTCATAGCTCCCCCTCTTCCTGATGCAATGGCCATATTTAGATGGAAAATACTACTTCAATACATGGAAGAAGAACCATCAAGGGCAGCATTCTAGCAAGAGATTTAAGAGAAGGGGGAAAGGACTAGGCCACTCTTCTCTCCCCTTCTCTCTGGGAGGACTGGTGTGATCTTGGGAATTTGCTAGAACAGCACAGGGAACTCCTGGAAAGAACAGCTGCATCTTCTGTGGATCAGCACCCACATCTGGGACTGCCTAGAGTTGGAGAAGGCCCAGTTCTCCAGGTGAGCACCTGTTTGCACCATTCGCCATGTCACCACCTGAACAGGCTAGTGTCAGCGTCCTCACATTTAAAAGAAGGATGAGCATCATGACACCAACTTCATAAAGCTGTCACGAGACCTAAATGTCCCCACAAAACTCTTAACACAGCCCCTGGCACATTGTGTGTGCTCAAGAGATACTAACTATTATGATCGTTACTAATAACATATTAAAGTTTTCCACGACTAGAACCTTCCACAGATCTTGTTTTTTTCCAGAATCGGTCATGGGTATTATATTTGACCAAAGATATACATTTATGAGATAGTTTCCAAGGAGTGAAGATGCATTGTGTCCATAAAACATTTTTCTGCTGGAGCCCACATAACCTTGCCTGCTTCAAATGCAGTGGGGGGCTCATGTCTGCTCTAGAAATTAGAAACACTACATGGGGAGCTTAAGGACCCCATGGTTCTGATTGTGTGACCTCCTGGCACAGAAAGTCAGTCAACCTACTAAACCTCAGATCCCTCAACAGCACAATATGCTTTACCGGATAATCTTAGAGATCCTCTCCAGGCAAAAATTCCAGTTCAACAGTTTTATAACCCAAGCTTTGGAGAATTTGTCTGCCATGTTTGCTCCTCTATTCCCAATCCCTGTCACAGAGAAGACACTAAATAAGCATTTGTAGAGTAAAAACATGGATAAATAAAAAAGATCCACTTGAAAAAATAAATCCAATTGATCCTTTTCCTCTTGAAGAAAAAAAAATAATTATTCATTGATTAGATACTTCCAAAAATTAATATTTCTGTCCGTTTTGTTGTGCTGCCCATGTATTAACTGTGTAAAGCAATAATAATGCCTTCTTTTTTTTAAATTTAAATTCAATTAGTCAACATATAGTACATCATTAGTTTTTGGTGTAGTGTTCAATGACTCATTAGTTGCATATAACACCCAATGCATATCACAACATGTGCCCTCCTTAAAAATCCCATCACCCAATTAGCCCATCCCCCCACCCACCTCCCTTTCCACAACCCTCAGTTTTTTTCCTGGAGTCAAGAGTCTCTCATGGTTTGTCTCCCTCTCTGATCTTCCCTCCCTTCCCATATGATCCTCTGCATTATTTCTTATATTCCACTGCCTTCTTAGGCTTACAATGAATACAATAAAATATAGTTCAGCAATGATATGTAGATTGTGGGAGTAGTAAATGAAGTTAAAGTATTCTAGTGTCCTCATATTTTCTGGGAAAAGATCAGAGGCTCTAATTTATATTTGTCTGTAGTAAGTCAAAGGCATACTTTTTACCTTTGATTGTAGTTACTAAAAGAATAGTAAGTGAATGTATTACTTCTGTAGTGCATTGAATGGTGGCCCGCAAAATGGTATGTCAACATCTTAACTCCTGGAGCCTGTGAATGTGATCATATTTAGATATAGAGTACACAGATGTAATTAGTTAAGGATCTTGAGAGATCATCGTAGATTGCCCAGGTGCACACTAAATCCAATGATAGGTGTTCTTCTAACAAACAGAAGAGAAGATGGACACACAGAAGGGAAGACTATGGGACAACAGAGGCAGAGATTAGAGTGATAATGTCACAAGCCAAGGAATGAGAACAGACACCAGAACTGAAGAGGCAAAGAAGGATTCCCTCCTAGAATGGCTGGAGGGAGCATGGCCCTGCTGACTCCTTGACTTCATGCTCTTGGCCTCCAGAACTGTGTTCAAGCCACCATGTTTGTAATAATTTATTATAGCAGCCATAGGAAATTGAGAAGTCTTTTATTTTAATTTTTTCCTCTTTCGTTATTCAACCAATTTCTTACTTTATCAACTCTTTTTTTTAATCTTTTTTTCATTTTTACACTTACATTTTATCCTTTCATTGTATTTAATTTTATTTTTGTATATATGTAAGTTTTTCTTTCTTTACAATTTTGGGATGCAGTTTCTTCTAACAAACAGACCAAAATACACCCAGAATCTAGTATGTGGTTCTGTTCTCTTCACCTATCTGATCATATTCTCTCTCTTTTTTGTCTTTTTGTTTTGTTTTGTTTTGTTTTCTTAAAGTCACTTTTTTACTTTCATCTTTACACTTACATTCTATCTTTTCAATGTATTTAATGTTATTTTTGTATATATATAAGTTATTCTTTCTTTATAATTTTGAGATGTAGTTTCTTCAAACAAACTGAACAAAATACGCTCAGGATATAATGTATAGCTCTGTTCTGTTCACCTGTTTAAATTCCTTTCTTCTTTTTTTCATTTTTTTCTTTTTTTTCATTTCTACAGTTATATTCTATCCTTTCACTGTATTTAATTTTATTATTGTACACACATAAGTTTTTCTTACTTTACAATTTTGGGATCTAGTTTTCTAACAAACAGACCAAAATACACACAGGATCCAGTGTATTGCTCTATTCTGTTCACCTGTCTGGTTATATTCTCCTTTTGATTTTTTAATTTTAATTTTTTTTTTAGTTTAAGATCTCTTCTGATTTGTTTAGTGTATATTTCTCTGGGGTCATTGCTGTCATTTTGGTATTTTGTTCTTTCATTCATCTATTCTTCCTGGATAAAATGACAAGACAGAAAAACTCACCTCAGAAAAAGAGAACAAGAGGCAGTACTGACTTCCAAGGACCTAATCAGTATGGAGATAAGTAAGATGTCAGAACTAGAGTTCAAAATAATGATTATAAAGATAATAGATGGGCTTGAAAAAAGCATAGAAGACACTACAGAATCTCTTTCTGGAGAAATCAAAGAACGAAAATCTGCTCGTGTTGAAATCAAAAAGGCTATTAATGTGATGCAATTAAAAATGGAGGGAGATCCCTGGGACATTTGCAGAGAGGACCAGGAGTCCCTGAAGCTGAGGGAAACTTCAGATCAGGAGGAAGGGGCCTCGCCCGGGAAGGAGGCCTGAACACTCTGCCCTGATTGTCTTGTGCGCACGGACGGACGTGACCTGGCCCTGCCTTGAGCCCCTAGGTTTGCTGTAGAGCAAGGTGGGCCTGAGAGGCTGAGCTCCGGGCCGGGATCAGCCCTTCCCACCTCCCCCAGGGCTTGTGTGATTGAGACAACTTTCTACTTTGCACCAAAGTCAGGAAGAACTGTTTTCTGGAACCTGGCTGGCCTCCCCTCCCCCGGCCCAACTGCTCTGCCCTGGT
>NW_022589771.1:1820116-1836102 GCF_004348235.1 Phoca vitulina | reverse complement strand
GTTTAAAGAGCATAGGAGTCCTTGGAGACCTTGTCACAGAACGATTCCGACTCCTCAGGTTGTGGGGCTGAAACTCTGCACGGCCTCCATGTGAGCTCTATGTTGGGACCAGACATGGAGTAGCAAGGATCCTTAGATGATGATGGGATAGGAGTGGGGGAAGTTGGTTGATACAGGGGATTTTCTGGCAGAAGGCACAGCACAGGCCAAACACAGGGCCGAAAACAGTCTAGTCTCAGGGAGCAAGGCGAGTTTGTGCGGTTAGCTTTCTGGAGTCCAGTGCCGATGGGCTCATGAGGGAATTCTACCAAACATTTAAAGAAGAATTAATACCTATTTTTCTGAAGCTGTTTCAAAAAATAGAAATGGAAGGAAAACTTCCAAACTCATTCTATAACGTCAGCATCACCTTGATCCCAAAATCAAAGACCCCAACCAAAAGAATTTCAGACCAATATCCGTGATGAAAATGGATGCAAAAATTCTGGCTAAAATACTAGCCAATAGGATCCAACAGTACATTAAAAGGATTATTCTCCAAGACCCATGGGATTTATTTCTGGGCTAGAAGGTTGGTTGAACATCTGCAAACCAATCAACCTAATACATCACATTAAGAAGATAAAGGACAAGAACGATATGATCCTCTCAATTGATGCAGAAAAAATATTTGACAAAATACATCCTTCTTTCTTGATTAAAACTCTTCACAGTATAGGGATAGAGGGAACATACCTCAATACCATAAAAGCCATATACAAAAAACCCACAGTGAATATTTCAATGGGGAAAAACTGAGAGCATTTCCTCTAAGGTCAGGAATACAACAGGGATGTCCACTCTCACCACTGCTGTTGAACATAGTACTAGAACTCATAGCCTCAGCAATCAGACAACAACAAAAAAAGCATCCAAACTGACAAAGTAGAAGTCAAACTCTCACTCTTCACAAATGTCATGATACTTCTATGTGGAAAACCCAAAAACTCCACCCCCAAATTCCTAGAACTCATACATGGAATTCAGCAACGTGGCAGGATATAAAATCAGTGCACAGAAATCAGTTGCATTTCTATACACTAATAATGAGATAGAAGCAAGAGAAATTAAGGAATCAATCAGATTTACAATTGCACCAAAACCCATAAGATACCTAGGAATAAACCTAACCAAAGAGGGAAAGGATCTGTACTCAATAAACTACAGAACACTTATGAAAGAAATTGAGGAAGACAGAAAGAATATGTTCACAGATTGGCAGAAGAAACATAGTTAAAATGTTTATGCTACCCAGAGGAATCTACACATTCAATGCAATCTCCATCAAAATACCATCCACATTTTTCACAGAGCTGGAACAAATAATCCTAAAATTTATATGGAACCAGAAAAGACCCTGAATAGCCAGAGGAATGTTGAAAAAGAATATCAAAGCTGGTAGCATCACAATTCTGGACTTCAAGCTCTATTACAAAGTTGTAATCATCAAGAAACTATGGCACTGGCACAAAAACAGACACAGATCAACGGAACAGAACAGAGAGCCCAGAAATTGACCCTCAACTCTATGGTCAACTAATCTTTGACAAAGCAGGAAAGAATATCTAATGGAAAAAAGACAGGGGCGCCTGGGTGGCTCAGTTGGTTGGGCGACTGCCTTCGGCTCAGGTCATGATCCTGGAGACCCGGGATCGAGTCCCGCATCGGGCTCCCTGCTTGGCAGGGAGTCTGCTTCTCCCTCTGACCCTCCCCCCTCTCATGTGCTCTCTCTCTCTCATTCTCTCAAATAAATAAATAAAATCTTTAAAAAAAAAAAGAAAAAAGACAGGCTCTTCAACAAGAGGTGTTGGGAAAATTGGACAGCCACATGTAGAAGAATGACACCGGACCGTTTCCTTATACCATACCAAATAGACTCAAAATGGACGAAAGATCTAAATGTGAGACAGGAATTCATCAAAATCCTAGCGCAGAACACAGCAGCAACCTCTTTGACTTCAACTGTAGCAACTTCTTTCTAGACACGTCTCCAAAGGCAAGGGAAATAAAAGCAAAACTGAACTACTGGAACTTCATAAAAATAAAAAGCTTTGCACAGCAAAGGAAATAGTCGACAAAACCAAAAGACAAATGACAGAATGGGAGAAGATATTCCCTATTTTCTTATCAGATATAGGGCTAGTATCCAAAATCTATAATGAATTTATCCAACCCCACACCCAAAGAACAAAGAATCCAATCAAGAAATGGGCAGAAGACATGAACAGACATTTTTCCAAAGAAGACATCCAAACAGCCAACAGACATGAAAAAGTGCTCAACATTGCTCGGCATCAGGGAAATCCAAATCAAAACCTCAATGAGATATCACCTCACACCAGTCAGAATGGCTAAAATTAACAAGTCAGGAAACGACAGATGTTGGCGGGGATGTGGAGAAAGGGGAATCCTCCTACACTGTTGGTGGGAATGCAAGCTGGTGCAGCCACTCTGGAAAACAGTATGGAAGTTCTTCAAAAAGTTGAAAATAGAGCTACCATATGATCTAGCAATTGCACTACTGAGTATTTACCCCAAAGATACAAATGTAGGGATCCGAAGGGGTACGTGCACCCCAATGTTTATAACAGTAATGTCCACAATAGCCAAACTGTGGAAAGAGCCAAGATGTCCATCGACAGATGAATGGATAAAGAAGATGTATATATATACATATGGTATATATATACAATGGAATACTATGCAGCCATCAAAAAGAATGAAATCTTGCCATTTGCAACGACACGGATGGAACTGGAGGGTATTATGCTGAGCGAAATAAGTCAATCAGAGAAAGACATGTATCATATGACCTCACTGATATGAGGAATTCTTAATCTCAGGAAACAAACTGAGGGTTGCTGGAGTAGTGGGGCGTGGGAGGGATGGGGTGGCTGGGTGATAGACATTGGGGAGGGTATGTACTATGGTGAGCGCTGTGAAGTGTGCAAGACTGTTGAATCACAGATCTGTACCTCTGAAGCAAATAATACATTATATGTTAAAAAAAAGAAGAAGAAGAAGAAGATAGCAGGGGGGAAGAATGAAGGGGGGGAATCAGAGGGGGAGATGAACCATGAAAGGCTATGGACTCTGAAAAACAAACTGAGGGTTCTAGAGGTGAGGGGGGTGGGAGGATGGGTTAGCCCGGTGATGGGTATTAAAGAGGGCACATTCTGCATGGAGCACTGGGTGTTATATGCAAACAATGAATCATGAAACACTACATCAAAAACTAATGATGTAATGTATGGGGATTAACATAACATAATAAAAAAAAAAGAGAAAAAAAAACCACAATGAGATACTACTTCACCTCAGTCAGAATGGCTAAAATTAACAAGTCAGGAAATGATAGATGTTGGTGAGGATGCGTGTAAAGGGGAACTCTCTTACACTGTTGGTGGGAATATAATCTGGTGCAACCACTCTGGAAAACAGTATGGAGCTTTCTCAAACAGTTGAAAATAGAGCTACCTTATGACCCAGAAATTGCACTACTGGATATTTACCCCAAAGATACAAATACAGTGATCTGAAGGGGCACCTGCACCCCAATGTTCATAACAGCAATGTCCACAATAGCCAAACTATGGAAAGAGCCCAGATGTCCATCAACAGTTGAATAGATAAAGAAGATATGGTATATATATATACAATGGAATACTACTCAGCCATCAAAAAAATGAAATCTTGCCATTTGCAAAGATGTGGATGGAATTAGAGGGTATTATGCAAAGTGAAATAGGTCAATCAGAGAAAGAAATTATCATATGATCTCACTCATATGTGGAATTTAAGAAACAAAACAGAGGGTCATACAGGAAGAGAGGAAAAAATAAAAGAAGACATAATCAGAGAGGGAGATAAACCATAAGAGACTTAATCTCAGGAAACAAACTGAGAGTTGCTGGAGGGGAGGGAGGTGTGGGGATGGGGTAACTGGGTGATGGGCATTAAGGAGGGCATGTGATGTAATGAGCACTGGGTATTATATAAGAGTGATGAATCAGTGAACTCTACTTCTGAAACTAATAATACATTATATGTTAATTAATTGAATTTAAATTTTAAAAAATGGTATAACTAAGTTAAGAATAAATTAAAGAATGAAAGAATCAGGTGTTAATTTAGGAAAGAGATTCAATGCCAAGTACTGACTATTGTTAACTATTTTCCATCTATAATTTTTTTTTTTAATTTTTTTTTATTGTTATGTTAATCCCCATACATTACATCATTAGTTTTAGATATAGTGTTCCATGATTCATTGTTTGTGCATAACACCCAGTGCTCCATGCAGAACGTGCCCTCCTCAATACCCATCACCAGGCTAACCCATCCTCCCAACCCCCTCCCCTCTAGAACCCTCCATCTATAATTTTTATTCCTATAACCATATCCTGAGTTATCAGGCAAATAGAAACTTATTGAATAAAAAGTATAAGGTACCACATTTCTCAGAGGTCGTGGCCCACCCTCTTAAACAGAATATGCATTTGATTAATAAATAATAATTTAATGATCTTTGTTTAAAAAGAATCAATGTATTTCCTCTACATCCAAAACATGTTTTCTAAATCAGGAATTTCTTAAATCAAGGCTTTACAATGTTTGACATTGGACAAAACAGGCAAATAAGTCTAAGCTGGCCTGGAGGCCTGATTTCTGGGCCTGAGGACCCCACCCAGGACTTCAAATCACCCTTGGACCTCCTTTTGAGGCAGATCAAGTGCTTCAGTGTTATCTGAGCAGATAGGAAAGGGAATGTTACCGTGGGCGATCATCAGATGGGCACCTGAAACTATTGGGTCTTAGACTCTTACTCCATTCTCTCCCTTTTGAGGCTAACTCCAATTATTAATCTATAAAGACTTACTGAACACTATGGCCGACTTGACTTGACTTTTCTTACCATGGCACATATGCAAAACGAGTCATTTTCATAAGTTTCAAAATGGTTGTTGGGAGTGAAAGTTAAGTTGGAATTTATTTTAAATTTCATCCCCTCCCCTCCCCACAACTTCCTCTGAGATAAGCCCCTTCTGCTGCCCAGTGAAGAATCAAGCGCCTGGCATGGTAATTGAGGAGAAATCTAGCAATGAATTTTCTTACTGATTTTTGTCATTTAGAGTAGAGCTCCAAGACATTTGTGTGGGGTAAGCACTGCTGTTTTACAAACAGAGATGTTGAATAAAGATAGATTCCCTTAGCTCACCAGACATAGTAGCTTAATAAATGCTCAAGATTGTCTCTTATGCTAAATGCTAAATTCACATTTCCCTCTTCTACATGCACATTAGTTTAGAAGAATGAATCCCAAAGACGAAACAAATGTACTTCCCTGAGTGGTAAGAATCAATAGTCATTCCACTACATTAAAATGCCTGTTCGGCCATTTTTATTTGATATGCAAAGATCAATATTAATATCTCATAAACACATGTGATTCTGTACCCAGTGGCATTTATTTTCAGTATGAAGAGCATGCTTCTGCAAAAAGCTGGTATGTTCATGCATAAACTCATCCTGACAGCTGCATCTAACCTCTCCCCTAACCTTGAAATCTGCAGATGCCCCTCCATCCCAGTGTGCTCCGCTGGAAGCACCTTTAATACTGCAGATGAGTGGAGTAGAAGAATGACTGGAAATGTTCAAGAGTGCCAGGTGAATAGTTTTGTGTTACCTTAATAGCTGGAAGACAAGTAGCTGATGTACAATTCTTTGGTTACAACAACAAAGTGTAACTCGAAGGTCCATTGACTATTGTGCTTTCAGGAGACACAGAAAAGGGAGAGGGACTTTTTAAAAATAATAAATGCAAGTTGTGTGTAAATAATATAATAAGTACATTTTTAAATGAAGGGACTAAAAGCCAGCACCAGGACCTTCTCAGTAATAGAGTGATGACATTAGCTTACACTTTCAGTCCTTTGCATTCATCGTGGACTCACTCTCACTCTCATAACAACCATATGGGGACAGGACAGGCTTTATTATCCACAAACATAGATGAAAAATTTGGGGTTTCAGATATATAAAATGATGTCTGTGGTCATAATATTAGTAAGCCATTGTGCAGGAGCCCTTAAGTCCCGATGTTTTCCTTTAGGTAGGAGTCTGAGATAGGCAGTCCTGGAGGAATTCCTTCTTCCCCTCTCCCTGCTAACTATAACTTTGCTCAATTACAGTTCATTAACACCAAGTAGTGTTTAAAAAGGCCAACCTGGCCAGTAGAAAGAGGAAAGATGCCATCAGCAGAGGGTGGGAGGTAGCAGCCCACCTGGACTGAGAATACACAGACTGGGAGATATTCAGAGTTATCAGAAACCGGAGGAGTCAGTAGGTAGGAAATACAAAGACTGACAGCGTGGCCATATGATATAATTAGGGGCTGGAGAAGGCAGTCCACCAATAAATAACCAGAGTAGTGATTGTTAGGTGACAACAAAGGTTGAAACGCTATGGATGGGTCTCACGTTTTACTGGGGTGAGGTGAGGATTTTGTGATGGTTGTTGCTATTGGACCAGCCACATCTCCAATGCAGAAAAGACAGGGACACATCTGGCTCGTGGGATCACAGATAGTTCTATTGACCTCACTGTACATCCTGGGAAGAGGCTGACAGCACACGCCCAGCTCAGGGAAGCACACTCTTCCAGAAGCTTATGTAGAGAAGTGCATCTCTGAACACCATCAGGATCGAGTCACCTGGACCCACTCTGGGAGGGTAAATCAGCACTCAGACACAATGACCATGCTCCCTTTCTTAGAAGGGAGTTTTGCCAAGCCTTGGAAGCCACCAAACCTTCCTCAGGGAAATAGGGCTTATGGGAGAAGTTGTCCAAAACTGGGGATGTGAGCCCCCTTGGGGGTTGGAGGCCAGTTCTCATGTTAGGGTGCAGGCACATTTGGGGAGGTGGTGTATGGAAGTGATCACATCACAAAAGCTGTGACCCTAAGAAGTTAAGTGAAAGAGAAAGAGAAAGCACCCATGGGTGAAATTGGCACTGAGGGGGTGGGGTGGTCTGCTCTTACAGATCCAGGAGGCCCACACTGTGGAAGTCACCTTCCTTGACCCTTTTCACCAGAAAGTATTGTTCCCATTTTCATGACCTGCTGCTTACAGCTCTGCCTGTTTCCCACCCAGTCCGCCACTGACCACCTTCTCTTTTGACTGGGGCTGCCTGTAATGGACCCAGAACATCCACTTAGCACCTACTCAGCACATACTCAGCAAATAGTTCTGGTCTGTTGTTTTCTGTTTCCTTGAGAAGAAGGAATGTTTTTAATCCTTCTTCCTTGCCCCTAGTAGGCAGAATCATCCCAAATAGAATCTTCTAGCAATCATTCCTATCTATAATTTGCAGAACTGATCTTGAAACAAAGCCTAATCAAAACATAAACATGGGCATGTCCTTCGCCTTCTTCCCTTTTTTTGTTAATCTCCTAACTAACATTATTGACCAGCCTACTGATGGAGACAGAGGTGACAAGCACATTTACATGGACGTGGCAACAGCTCTTGATTATCCAGAGAATCTCTTAAAAGACACCATCATTAACTAGATGTTTTTCTCTTCCATCTTAGGACCAAGAAGGAAATGACAAAACAAGATGACACATCACATTTTGGTTAAATATGGGTTTTCTGCCATTACTGTTTTAGCCGTGGGTTCCAGAACATGGTAGACACACACAATTTCTATTAAAGTTGGCAATGGAAATATTTATATTTTTGTACTGGAAAAAATTATACTTTATGAATATTTCATATATATGGATTGAAAATATGGCAGGTATCTTTAATCTCACCAAATACCCCTGAGCCCCTCTGTAATTCCCAGCCTCCCTTGCAGTCACATTGGAGTCATGTGACTAGCATCTGGCCAACAGGACTGGCCAAAGAGGCCTGATCACAGCCTTCTCTTGACTACCACAGTGACCCTAGAGGCAGAGAAGTAGCATAGAGAAGGTCTGCCTGACCCACAGTAGTCTTTCCAGAAAGTGAGAAGCAAACTTTCATCATGTGAAGCCACCAAGACCTGTTACCATGGCCTAGCCTACCTCCCTGACTAGTGCACCCTGCCTTCTGAGTGAAAGCCAGATTCTCAAGTGTCACAAGCACTATGCAAGATATCCTGAGGGAGCAAGTGTGTTGTACTGAAACACTGAAGGCCTTCCTTCTCTCATTACCTTTATTTATTTATTTATTTTTTAAGTAGGCTCCACACCCAGGATGGAGCCCAATGCAGGGCTTGAACTCATGACCCCAGGATCAAGACCTGAGCAGACACCAAGAGTAGCACGCTTAACCGACTGAGCCACCCAGGCACGCCCCTTTCATTACTTTAATCCCATATGTCACACCATACTGCATTTATACATAGCCAGCTAGATGAAGACAGGGACTATATTATCTCATTTAAACTAAATTCTCCCTGACAAAATGAGTGACTGTCTTCAAAACCAATCTTAAAAAGAAAAAAAGATACTAAAAATGCAATCACAGAAGAACCACAGCATGATGACAGCTAACATGTCTATTCCTGGTATAACCTCTTTGTCACCCCATTACAAGATAAAAACAATGACAGCCTAATCCAAGTTGAGATGAAAACCATTGGAAAAAAATCAATGTTATCAAGAAGGCTACTTGAATGTATTCCTGTATTCAATAAATATTTATTGAGCGCCCTCTCTAAGCCACACACAGTCTAGGTATGACAGGGACAAAACAGTGCTACTCTCACATAGAGACAACAAGCATGTATATAAAGCACTAAGTGAGAGACACACTATAGGGAAAATAGAGTAGGGGGGATGGGAGAGTCTGGGGAATGGTTATGTGTGTAGGTATGGGGCTGGGGGAGGCCTCTCTGCCAAGGAGACAGGTGAGCAGACCCTAAGGGAAGTGAGGAAGTTATCTTACAAAGGAAAAGATCAATTACAAAGGCCGGGGGTAGACGCTTGCTTCACTCAATTTGGGAGACCTGTCAGTTGGGGAGAAGTGAGTGAGAAGGGAAAGGGACCGGGGTGTTGAGGTCCAAGCATCGGGGCAGATGAGGGTGAAGGTCATGTGGGGTCTGTAAGGACTTGTGCTTTTTACCCTGAACAGGATGAGAGGCACCAGGCTGTCTGTACAAAGATGTGACAGGGTGTGTTTTTAAATGATCCTCTGGCTGAATGGGGCGCCTGGGTGGCTCACTTGGTTAAGCAGCTGACTATTGATTTCCACTCGGGTCATGATCATGGTCCTGGGAAGGAGCCCCATGTCTGGCTCTGCGCTCAGCAGAGAGTCTGCTTCAGGATTCTCTCTCCCTCTGCCCCTATCCCTGTCCCCTCTCAAATAAATAAATAAAACTTTAAAAATTTTTTTAAAAAATGATCCTCTGGCTAAAAATTGACAAAGGGGAGTGTGGATGGAAGCAGAGAGACCGGACAGGAGTCACTGGATTTGCAACATGGATATAAATCTACTTTTCTTTAATAGTGCCACTCATCTAAGTGTATAATTGAGCCTTGAGCTGGTAATTATTAATGCCATCACAATTAGCAAAACACTTAAAAACTAAAAATCTAAGAGTTAAAAACCAGAACTTAAAGGCAGCTGCCTAATTTTTTCTTCATTGTGTTTAAAGTTACTGGATACCCAATACCTCAAAAATCCCACTAAGATTAATGATAATTATTTAGAAGTTCCTTTGAAGTCTCAGTAGCAAAACCCTCATTAAGGAAATACTCATTCATCCTCTCGAGGAAAAAATGGCTACACTGATACACAGGAACCAATATATATCAACAAATTAAACCACTTTCCTTTGCCAGCAGATCTGGGAGGGACTTAGGAACATCACTAAATTGTAAAGATAAAAGTGTTAGAATAAATTATGTGATGGGGAATATTAGTTATATAGTTGGGTGAGAGCACAGACATTTCCAATACCTCAGCTTATGTATCTGCTAGATTCTATTCCAGTAAGGAGATGTAGGATAAATGACATTTTTTTTTAAAGAGTCACCAACTGAAAGATTTATTGGGGAAGATATTTTCATAAGAGCAATTTTTAAAATAAAAACGTCTGATGGAGAAACAGTGTGGTGGAGCCCCTGATGGAGAGGCTGCCTTGACCAGAATTGTAATAACAGTGTGTAGGTGAGGATTATGAGGTAGCTGTAAAATTCACCCGTGAAATTCAGGCACTGCAAGGGCTGGCTGCGTTTATAAAGGCAGAACCTGTGCATTTGTCATCTGATTGCTGCATAACAAGTTACCACAGATTTCTTGGCTTAAAACAGCACACATGCATTATCTCATAGTTTCTGGAGTCAAGAGTCCAGGCACAGCTTAGCCAGGTCTGATGTATCCGTGTCTCCCTCAAGGCTGCAATCAAGGGGAAAGTGGGGGCCAGCTCTCCTCTGAAGTCCAGCCAGGGAAGGGTCTGTGGTTGGCAGGGTTCAGCTTTTCACTGGCGTTGAGACTGAGGGACTCAGCTCCTTGCTGGCTGCCAGCTGAAGGCGGCCCTCCAGTCCTGGCAGCAAGGGCCTCTCCACACGCCAGCTCAACCCCAGACCAGCAAGGGAAAGTCAGCAGAGATGGGCTTTAGCCGGACAGAAGTTATAGTCTTATGTAGTATCATTATGGACTGGACAGCCCATCGCCTTTGCCATATTCTATTGGTTGGAAGCAAGTCAAGTTCCTGCCCACACTCCAGGGGAGGGAACGCACAGGGGAGTGTGCACCAGAAGGCCAGCGTCTCATAGGGTCCATCTTCAAGTCTATCTGCCACAACCTGTCAAAAGTAGCAGAATCTGGGCTCCTGGGTGGCTCAGATGGTTAAGCGTCTGCTTTTGGCTCAGGTCATGATCCCGGGGTCCTGGGGGAGCCTGCCTCTCTCTGCCTCTGCCTCTCTCTCTCTCTCCCTGTCTGTCATGAATAAATAAATAAAATCTTTTAAAAAAAAAAAGTAGCAGAATCTGTAGAACACATTGTAATGAGTCTGGAATGACCAGGAAAATTGTTCTTTCTGATAGATTTCCAATGGCTATTTTATGATAAAATATTTCAGAGGGTGGTCAAAATTAAAAACAAATCAACTGTGTTTTCTTTATGAAGTTGATGAGGAAAACAAAGGCAAGAGAAATGTAGCTTAAATTAAAATCTCCTTACAGCTTGCAGCCCACGGATAGATCCCTGAGACATGCAGCATGTGACCTTCCTCAAGAGACTCATGGCTGTCTTAATGCTGATGTTTTGCTGGAGACCAAAAGTAACCTTATCTTTTTTTTTTTTTTTTAAGATTTTATTTCCTTATTTGACAGAGAGAGAGAGAGCACAAATAGGCAGAGCTGCAGGCAGAGGGAGACAGAGAAACAGGCTCTCCACTGAGCAGGGAGCCCAACGCAGGACCCTGAGATCATGACCTGAGCCGAAGGCAGACGCTTAACCGACTGAGCCACCCAGGCGCCCCCAAAAGTAACCTTATCTTAACAGCAGCTAGCATCTCAAGGTCCTGAAAACCTTTCTTCAAAATTCCTTGGAAACTTACTCTATCCCTCCTTTCCCCTCCCTCCACAAGCTTAAAAGTATATAATCAGTCACTCCTCACAATCGCTGTGCAGCTCTCTCTGCCCACGGATCCTGTCCCCATGCCACAATAAAAACACCTTTCTGCACTGTAACATGTCTCAAGAATTCTTTCTAGACTGTTGGGTTTGAGGATCCCGCCTCATATTTTGGTGGCCCTGGTGTGGGGGGTTCTGCATCTTCCTTCATCTGACTTCGAGCTTCAGTCCAAACTTGGTGAGTTACTCTCTTCCCTTTCTTTCATTTCAGGGACTTTTCAAGGAGTACGGTATTACTGAAACACTTTCATGTGGATTGCTGAGGCTCTGATCCTCTAGCCTGTGGCTCCTCCAGGAGGAGGAGAAACCCTATCTTTTGGCTGGAAGTTAGTACCCTGGCCGGAATGGTAATAAGACTGAGAAACTTGATGTCCTCTCTTCATTCCTGTTCTTCTACAAAGTTGTCTGTCTTGGGCTCAGGACAGCCACCTAAGTGACTAACAAGGCTGCCAATCCTAAGACTCCCCTGTGAGGTTTCCTCCTCATTGGTCTAATGTGATCCCCTTCCCATCCCTTGTCTAGCAGCTTCTGGCTGCAGGACTTCCACTCGGAACTCTCGCAATCGGCCAAAACTGGTATTGGACTGAATTAAAACCCAACCGGGACGTTTCCTAGGGAAGTTGGCTATAAGGACCATATGTGTTGAAAGTTCCTTAGATCATGGTGGATTTCTATCTTTACTATTTTTTTTTTTATCAGTGTCCCCTACTGACTATTTAAGCTATAAAATTAAGTAATTTCCCCTTGTAAAACCTTCCTGGTGTTTTCCGTGGGTTAAAAATGGCGGGTTCTTCACAGCACAGCATGGTACTTCGGTCCATTCACTGGCAACCATTTGTAGTCTAGCAATGGGGAGTGGGGGTATGGGAGCAGCCCTTCTGTGGGGCCTATACGGTAGGATGGTGATTAGCGATTTCATTCAAGGGACACCTTCAGTCATTCTGGCATCTGGAACCTCCGACATAATCCTGCATAGGATACCACCTGGGATTCAGGAGGATTTTTGGTAATGGACCTTCTCTAGGCTTTTCAGTTCTTAAGGACTCTCCCTTGGCATGCCTTTTAACCTACTGGAACCAATTCAGATTGCAAAATTAAAAAACAAAACTGATCTTCTATAACATTGCATGGCCTCAGTACTCCTTAGGAGACGAGGAAAATTGGCCCATTAATGGGTCATTAAGCTTCAGTCTGACCTATCAGTTAGATCTCTTCTGCAGGAAACAAAGCAAATGGACGGAGGCACCCTATGTCCAGCCTTGAACGGCCCTAAATCAGGACCCCAATCTAAGGGTGACCCTTACTCTTGCAGAATGTGTTTGGCCATTAACCAGGCTGATAAACTCCCTCCTGATATATTGGATGATTGCCTAAACAGCCCTCCTCCGAACAAACCCAGGTTGCTGAAGAAAACACAGGCCATCCCTGACAAAGGGGATGCTGGCACTCTCTCTCGCTGCTCCTCCTAATAGACCCAGGTTACTCTAGCTGTACGTGGGGGCTTCTCCCTCATTCATTTTCCAGGTTAATAACTATGATAATTGGAGCCAACTCTCTGATTAGCCTACCTTGGGACAGGGACCTTAAGGAATATTCCCAAACAGCTGCTGAAACTCCTTTTATTTCAGGGAAGTTTCCTGTCTTAGCCACCTGACATGGACTGTATGGACTCTATATTTCCACTTGTTGGTGGAAAACAAAAACAAAAACAAAGTCTTTTCGTCTGTCCAAGATGATGAGATTTAGGACCCGGAGATCTCTTTCTCTGCTCTCTGGGCTGGTATCCACCTCCAACCTTAAGGTGGCACCGCACCTCTTCTGCCTTCCCTCCCCCTCTTCCTGTTTCTGCACCGCCTTGGGTGCAGCCTGCATAACTGGCTCCTATACCATCCTGGGGGCCTCCAGCATCTTGGCTTCTGCTCCTCCCCTCGCTGTCAAGGAGCAAAGAGCACCCTCTTGGACTATACCTCCCACTTCAGATTTCCCCACCAGTGCCCCTGGTAAAAACTGACAATGGAGAACAAATTGATTGACTTTTAAGTGGACCCAGGTGGAACATATTCAGTATTTTAACTAATATAAGTTTAATTAAGATAGACATGTCCTTAGAGTTGTCAGCATTAAATATGAAAGTTTTATTCTACCAAGGTTTGTTGATGGTCAAAGAAGCTCATGATCTCTGCTGCAATTTGTCAGCAAAAAGATGACTTAAAATGATGGTTAATTGTGTCTCAGAGTTTTCATGGGTCACCGTTAAAATAGCTTTCAAAGTCTTTGGTAACCTGAAACTTTAAGTTTTGCTTAGATGATAAATTGGATTGAATTCATTAGACATCTAAGTCTTTTCCAAATGAGATAAGATACTGAAGCATTGATTGCTAAATATAAGGTTTATCCTGCTTTTGGCTTCCTAATTGCAGAGAAGCTGAGGATACTTGGGTCTGTTGGCAAATATGCTTTGTGCTTTATTAGAAGATTTTACTAGAGGAAAACATTTTTTTAAATTATAAAATGTATTTATAAATTTCAGATCTAAAGAATTCTGGTGTAACAGACCGTTCATAATCAGTTAATAGTTTTCACTGGAGACTAAGGTTTCTAAGAGCTAAAATTCTGCTAAATGTAATTAACACTGGTGGGGGGAAAGGCTTAGGTCAAAATCTGAATGAATTAAAAAAAGTTGTACAAGGTTTATACCGGGAAATCTTTGGAAAGGAATTTTATGTGCATTCGGATGGATGAAGGTTGAAATGAATGAATTTTAGAAGTGCATTGGTATAAGATTGAAATTCTGCTTTGCTCTCTTAAAAAAAAAGACAAAGTTTTCTTGGTTTATTGGTCTGCTCTTAATAAGAAAATGTAAACAAAAGCTTTTTTCTCTTTTGTCTGCCCAGGAAACCCAAGTTAGTTCTCTGTTTTGTCTTTATCAAGTCTTTAATTACTTAAAATAGTTAAAATTTCTCAATATTAAAGAAGCTAAGTTTTGCTGACTACATAACCCTACATATTTGCCTTTGGAATCTCTTATCGCCACCAACGTTAAATAAATAATGAAGTTTTAAGTTTTCAAATGATCCATAATCCTACAACCACATGCAGAAGAATGAAACTGGACCGTTTCCTTACACCACACACAAAAATAGACTCAAAATGGTTGAAAGACCTAAATGTGAGACAGGAGTCCATCAAAATCCTAAAGGAGAGCACAGGCAGCAACCTCTTCGACCTCAGCTGCAGCAACTTCTTCCTAGAAACATCGCCAAAGGCAAGAGAAGCAAGGGCAAAAATGAACTATTGGGACCTCACCAAGATAAAAAGCTTTTGCACAGTAAAAGAAACAGTCAACAAAACCAAAAGACAACCGACAGAATGGGAGAAGTTATTTGCAAATGACATATCAGATAAAGGGCTAATATCCAAAATCTATAAAGAACTTATTAAACTCAACACCCAAAGAACAAATGATCCAATCAAGAAATGGGCAGAAGACATGAACAGACATTTTTCCAAAGAAGACATCCAAATGGCCAACAGACACATGAAAAAGTGCTCAACATTGCTCGGCATCAGGGAAATCCAAATCAAAACCTCAATGAGATATCACCTCACACCAGTCAGAATGGCTAAAATTAACAAGTCAGGAAACGACAGATGTTGGCGGGGATGCGGAGAAAGGGGAACCCTCCTGCACTGTTGGTGGGAATGCAAGCTGGTGCAGCCACTCTGGAAAACAGTATGGAGGTTCCTCAAAAAGTTGAAAATAGAGCTACCATACGATCCAGCAATTGCACTACTGGGTGTTTACCCCAAAGATACAAATGTAGGGATTCGAAGGGGTATGTGCACCCTGATGTTTATAGCAGTAATGTCCACAATAGCCAAACTGTGGAAAGAGCCAAGATGTCCATCAACAGATGAATGGATAAAGAAGATGTGGTGTATATATATATAATGGAATGTATATATGGAATGTATATATGGAATACAGCCATCAAAAGGAATGAAATCTTGCCATTTGCAACGACATGGATGGAACTGGAGGGTATTATGCTGAGCGAAATAAGTCAATCAGAGAAAGACATGTATCATATGACCTCACTGATATGAGGAATTCTTAATCTCAGGAAACAAACTGAGGGTTGCTGGAGTGGTGGAGCGTGGGAGGGATGGGGTGGCTGGGTGATAGACATTGGGGAGGGTATGTACTATGGTGAGCGCTGTGAATTGTGCAAGACTGTTGAATCACAGACCTGTACCTCTGAAATAAATAATACATTATATGTTAAAAAAAAAAAAAAAAAAAGAAGATAGCAGGTAGGGA